>NC_067472.1:67962817-68242817 GCF_947179515.1 Apodemus sylvaticus | reverse complement strand
GAGCCCAAGCTGACCCGTTGCTGTATTAAATTTTCATATGAAAAGAGGACTTTACACATGCAGCCAAAAGGGCAGAGCTCAGCGCTCCTGTCGGGCTCCCAGAGACAAGCATTTTCTAGCTCTGCATGCATAAAATGAGCTACGGTAGGTGTCAGTAATTAAACGATCATGTTTCAAAGTCTTGACAACAGTACAGAAGCAAGAGAACAAGACATAATTTCATTAGTCTGAGAGCTAAGTCATAATTAGGTGCCTTTCACAGAGTAAAAGTCACGGACAAAGGTACTGTTCCTGCCTGGCCAGGTCTGCAGTGCAGGGCTGAAATCCAATCTGGGATCCTAGCTTTACAGGATTCACCGTGGCAGGAGACTGCAGTTAAAGTCTGGCCCGAAACAATTGGGCTTTCTTTGGAGAGGCTGAGAAAGGAAATGATATAGAAATGGCCTGAAAAAGTCAGAAACAATTGGAATAGGGTGGGCTATTGTCATAAAGAAACCTGAATTCTGCCCCTTGTCCTGGAAGCTGAGAGGGGAGGCTGTCCCCTGGAGAAGCCTGGTGCGGCTAGCCTGGGCTCACGGGCCCACTCGTGCCGCAGAGTAGCATTTATTTAAAACTAAATTGTTGGGATGGGCACTTCGTAGAATCATTAATGTGCAGTTTGATGTTCCTGTCAGTTTATTTATCTCTGTCTTTACTTCCTGGGGTATTTGCATATTTAATTGATCAATATGCTCTCGACTCCTCTTGCACATCTGCCAAGCTGGTCCCAGCCTCTTACACCCCTCATTTCTCAAACTGACAGCTCACTGCCTGCCACCTCCTCCCAACACCAGGAACCAGGAGTGCTTCTCAGCAGCAAGGCTGCCTGGCCCGATGGCCGGCCGGCATCCCTTCCTGCATGCCTATTAATTTTCTATCCCTGGATAGCACATAGCCTGGAGTAAGGAGAAAACATTTTTGGTGTCTAATGTGTAGAAAGTTCTTTAGACAGATTTTCCACATGGCTACACGGTCACAGTGCGAAGAGCAACATGTGTTCGTCGTCCCCCATTCAGCATCTGTCACTGTCTCGCTCCTGCCTCCTTACTGCCTTGTATTGGAGCTGCTTATCAGCACAGTGTCAGAAACCTGCGCTGCCTACTCTTCCTTGTTTAATCTTTTATTAAGAGCTACATTGTGGGCTTCTGATAGCAGTGTCTTCCACTTCATCATTCATAAATCGGAGTCGACATCAGTAAAGGGGTACTCAGCAAAATCAAAAGCGGTGTGGGTAACTGCCAATGGAAACAGCTTAAATTTTCTACACAATTCGCTAGCATTTCTTGATGCCAGCGGAGTGCCAGGGAGCCCCGTGATGTGTGTTGGGTGGTTAAGAGGAAGCTGTTCCTCTTTAGTCCTCTCCTAGAGATTGATTACACAGAAGGATGTAGAGGAAGAGGCCATCATCCTAAAACAGCTTGGGTAATTCCAAATGGGCTAAAAGTGCTACTAGCCATTTGGTTAAAACATAAATAAATAAATAAAGTATTCCCAACATGCACTACAAGAGCAGCGATGGTCCAGGAGGGAAAATGTAGATTTCCTGGGGGCTCCTTGGAATAGCCATTCTACACATAGCAAGATGGAGTGGGGGTATCGGGGGTGGAGAGATGGTCTCATCCAAGGAGGATGAGAAGGGAGCAAATGCCCATGCTACGCACAAGCACAGCCCAGACGTCAGAAAAGTCGGGGAGGAAAGTTCCAGGAGGGAACCGGCTTCTCTCCCACGTTCTTTGGTGATTGTCTTGTTATTTCTCTTTTCTTTTGATTGATGTTTTAGTCTGAGCTGTCATTAGTTAAATTAATTTTCCCTCAAAGATAGTGGAATAAGGTCCACAACGGCAAACCTTGGGAGACCGTAAAAATAGACCATAATTTGGAAGGGATTCAGATGTGTGCCCGGCTCTTGTCATCACAGCAGAAGAACACTTTAATTTGATATGAATTCCTCAAGAGAAACTTTAAATTAACTTAGATTTAGCTGTGTTTGAGGGATAGCAATTCAAAGCAACAAAATAAAATACTATTTGCTGACTCTGGTGTTTCTACGTCCATGCTTCTATATGTTCTTTTTATTTTCTGCTCAGGCTAAATAAATGCCGATATTCACCTTGAAGGCGTCATCATAAAGTGTCTCCCTTGGGATATAAATATATACTTCTCACATCTTCCATCCAAACAGTGTCAGATGAAGTTAAAAGACCTGGTAAATGTGCTAAAAAATCTGCTTATGTGAATTATTCTTTTCCGGGGTTACTGAGCAGCCATCGCTGGAACTGTCAGGATGCAGCAAGAAACACAGGCCAGGCAGGTTGGAACTCCAGGGTGGGGCAGGAAGGTAGCAGGCAGGAGGAAGGAGACAAAAGACAGAAGCCCAGCAATTCTTCAGTACCAAGGAAGACCTTGGGGACAACTGGCCAGTGGAGACCTGGCCATGGTCAGAGAAAGAAGAGACTAGAGCCAGCCTGTGACCCACCCCCACATCTAGCCTTCTGGGTCCCCTGCTTGATACAAAAGAAGTTTTTGGTTTTGGTTTTGGTTTTGGTTTTTTCGAGACAGGGTTTCTCTGTATAGCCTTGGCTGTCCTAGAACTCACTCTGTAGACCAGGCTGGCCTCGAACTCAGAAATCCGCCTGTCTCTGCCTCCCAGAGTGCTGGGATTACAGGTGTGTGCCACCACCGCCCGGCACCAAAGAGTTTTTAACTCTCCAGGAAGTGTTCCTCGGCCCTCTGTTTCACAAACCACCACCTGGGCTAAGTGCTGTGGTCAGGCTTGGCCTCAGAGGGCTCTTGACGTGCAGCACGAGACGTGTTCTGTATTTTCATGTTGATATTACTCCTGAGGCCAGACTTCTAAGTCTCCTTAATTTACAACCACATATCACTACCACCATCACCACCACCACCACCATCATCACCACCACCACCACCACCATCATCACCACCACCACCACCACCACTGTAATCATCACTCCTAAGTAAGGTATCTGGGTTTCAAGTCACCTCTGAGTGACCTGAGGACACCCCTGTGACCAGTATCAGTTCTAGATGATAGAGCTTGCCTGGGTCACATTGCAAACCTGGAGGATCAGGAGCCATCAGAAGTCTGCATCATTGAATACACACAGAAGGCAAGTTCAGAGTGTGGGAGCGGTCATGAGTAGGCATCGTCTCAATCCGCATGAGGGGCTTGAGAGCCAATGGAATCAGGCATCAACCCAACAACTATTGAGACGAGTTCAAGGGCAGGTTCTATGCATAATTCTTTTGGCTGTGAGTCTCTTTGTGGTACACCCTCTAGTGAGAACTATCCTCAATTGTGGGATGCTCTTGACATCTAAATAAGAGGGTCCTTCCAGGTCAGACACTCAAGTACATCTGGAGTGTCTCATCCAAGTGACTCTGGTCCTCTTGGCTGGGAGCAAGCCAGAAGCTGCAGACACAGGCCTGACATCTTCCCGTGACTTACCGCCACTCTGCAATGTCATAATTATGACGCCTAAATTTACCCTGTTTATTTGCAGGCTAGAGGAATACATGATTGTTTATTTTTATTACAAATATTGATGGTAACTCACAGGCATTTACTTCATTGCCATTTCAAGTGAAATTGCCCATCATAAAATATCTCCAGAATTTTGATCCTGATTAGCGTCCTGAGCCGGTCCTGGATGCGACCCTACCATTTGTCTTAATTTTATTTTGCTCTCCCTAACTGCACACACCACTTCAGGAATATCTGGAATTTTGTTTTAATTGTACAGCTTTCAACTCCACCACATTTCTCTTTGTGTTGAAAGCATCCTGGTGATTTATCCTCATTATTGTGTAAATAGGTTTCGGCAGTTCTCAGTAAATAAAACAAAGACTGACAGGAGGAGAAGAGGGAATTTGCTTTCCTACCAATTAGAGTAGCCTTAGGCAGTACTTTTAAGAGGAGATAAATCCTGCAAATCACTAAAATGATCCTGTCACATGCACCAAATATTAAAATCGCACAGCGGCGCCCTCCATACAGTTTGCTCTGGTTTAATGAGTTGGGGTGGTCCTCCTGGCTCGGGCTGCAGCGCACAGTTGGGGACCCCTCACTAACAGCAGAGCTCGCACCCAACTGCAGCCTCCCAGCCCATGTGGCCAGATGGAAAATCAGAGCACAGTGAAATCTGCAGTTCTCAGCTAAGGAAGGCTCCTAAGCTGCCCTGCTAGCTCCTGCCCCAAACCCCTCAGCAGAGGCAATGCTCCCTGACCCAACACAGTATTTGGAACCAAGCATTCAGGTCTATCCTTCTAAACAACCTGTTAAGTTCTTCAACCAGGGAAGTTTCCAGGAAATTGAAGGTAGGTTTACATAACCTAGTGTTGCACGGTTTCCAACAATAGCATGTCTATTACCTGCCCTCTTCAGAACCTCCATCGTCTCATCCTAAGTCTCTTTGGTTCACATATTTACACAAGCACCATCATCCACAGACAAGTCGGCTAGGCTTCAGCCTGTAACTGAGCCATTTTCCCAGCCCGGGATGTGATTTTTTGACCAATGCAGTCCACATCCTCCAGTGTGAAAGTCATTTAACCACCAGGCTCATTGGAAAAGGGCCAAGACAGAGCAGCCAGCTAAGCACAATCAGAGATCAAGTTAGTGCTCCCAGTAAACCACACCTTCAATGCTGGTGTGATTTGGGGGAACTATGGCCTTCCCACAGGTGGCTACAGTCTATTGTGGGGTATTTGGTCTGGAGAGGCATCTGTAAGGGAACATTTATGTGAAGCTGGAACAGACAATATAGACATTCTCCACAGAACCCCAAGCTATAAAAGGCCCTGGGATGAGCCATCCAAAAATCAGGTTGGTGTTTTGTACTTTCTGATAACTTGCCCTCCCTCTCTCTGGCACCATTACCTGGCAGTGGTGATATCTGGTGTATTAAGAACTATTGGCTTGTTGTGATTTGCTTGTGGGCTCTTTATGAGAGTGAGAGTAACCACAGTAGGAAAGCCCCACACCCTGAGGCCCTGTAAACACGGTGCTACAACAGAACAAGACACACAGGAGTTCCAGACAACTAAGGCTCATGTGGGCAAGGTGCCAGGCAGGGCCCCAAACTGTCCAGGAAGCAGCATAGCACCCCGAACCAGCTGCAGCCCCCAGACATGAGCTTACCAAGCTGCCCAGCCTCTTGACCTCTAGAAGACCTAAGGTTCACTGACAGTTCTCTGTGAATTCTCCACCAAAGTCTTTTAGATGTAGACTGAAAGATGCCAGTGAGCCACAGATGCCACACCACAGCAGAACAGGGAGTCCGAGTTCCTAGCCTCTAACTCCAGTACCACTCCACAAGGTGGAGATGTGCTCAGGTACACCTGCTAATGTGAAGACCAGAAATGGCCATGGCCTCATAGTATCACACTGGGTTTGGCCTGATACTTTATGCAAAGGTAATGCCAACTCACCATAATGTCGGTTTCCAAAGCAATATTATTTTGTACGTGCGAGCTTTTTGTAAGGCCCGAAGGCATGAAGACCTTTAAACGGGAGATACCCAGAGCACTTGTTTGTGACTATTTTATCCCACACTCTCATTCTCTGTCCTGTCTAGGATCTCATAAGCCATTGTCCTCTGAGTTAAATGCTATGAATCAAAGAACTACAAAGCTGACATCTCACCTTCACAAGTCCAGACTGAACCCTACCAAACAAGGTCAGGTTGAGCCCTTCGCCTCTCTCTGAGCACACAGATTATGGGAATTTCTTGGACTGTTTTTAAAGTGTTGATGAGACCATTTGCTAGTAGTTCTTCATAAGAATGAGAATCTACAAAGTTAGGGTGAAGGGCACATTGAGCCTGAAGAAATATGTAATTTGTGTGCATGTATGTTCATATATAAGGAGGTATATAGGTATGTATGGTGTGTGTGTGTGTGTGTGTGTACACAAGAAGACAACCTCAGGCATTGTTCTTCAGGCTACATCCATCTTTTCTTAAGACAGGGTGTCTCCCTGGCCTGAGACTCAACAAATGAGCTTGGCAGATTGGCCAGAAAGCTTCGGGGACTGGCCTTAGCTGGGATTACAAATCCATATCACCACATCTAGCTTTTTTATGTGGGTTCTGGGTATCGAACTCAGATCCTCAAATTATTTGCCAGCTGAGCTAGACTCCCAGTCAAGAATGTGATCTCTGACCAATCCAGTCCTCACCCTCAAAAGTACTCTGAGAGGCACTTACTGCCAGAGAGCCCACGGGCATCAGGAGGTCCCAGGAGTACAGTTCAATGAAGCCCTACCTGCTACACCCACAGTGTCTGAACACAATATATTACTCCAGGAGTGGACTTGATTAAGGATCAGCAAGTTGACCAGCCAGTAAGCTCTCAGTCTCTTCCACACTCAAACTCTGTACACAAGGCTGTCATGATCCACACCTTAGCTGAAGCCTCCCTCAGCTGCTGAAGGATACCCTAGTTCCTTTTCCCTACTTGTGAATTCATGTCCTCCTGTCTAGAATGTCCTTTCCTGACTCATCCTCAAGGGTGCACAGGCCCCTCCTTTTCAAAGCCAAGGACCTCGCATCCACAAGGTCTCTGGCCTGTTCCCAGATCGGACCACAGTCTCTGTGCCAAGCTCTCACATCCTTCCAGGCACACTAAGGGACATAAGGGTCACAGAGCCAGAGATGGATGGGTAGAAGGACAGATGGACAAATGTGGGTGTCTGCAGCTGCACTGTATTTAATACATGGCAAAAGTGCAGAGCTGCTTCCCCCTCCCCCCTCCACAGCAGTGGCACTACTTTGACCACCTTAACTCAAACTAAAAGATTTCCAATAAATATTTCTTGAGTGAATAAATGAATGTAAAATTAGTTATTCCTGAAGAAATAGAAGTGGCTCCTTAAGTAGCTTCCTATATTGCAAATGCAAATTCTCATTGAGTAAGGAACAGACTACAAGTTTATAATAATGAGATGTTTCTGAAACAAAGCCAAATTCATCCATAAAATGAGGCTCCAACCTCTGCAAATGTGAAAGAAGCAAAAAGGGGGAAAGTGTGCCTTTCTGGGTTAATTCACTTCACACAAAAATAGCTTGAGATGGGGTAAACTGGACTCCTGGTCTCACCCCATCACTCGGGGCCTCACCCCGCTTGCCATTCTTAGACTTGCAGCTGGAGACCTCAGAGAGAGTGTAGTCCTGTCATATATTTGATGGCGTCCAGAGGGCCCCTCACATGCATTATCCAACATGGCGGCCCCAAGCCACAGGTAGCACTTGAGACATGAAAGGTGGCTGGTCCCCATGGATACTGGTTATGAATTCCAATACACAACAAATTGCAAGACTCAGCAAACAAGAGAAAGCTAAAATAAAAATCTCAATAGAATTTTTTAATGTTAGTTTCAATATTAATAAAGTATTTCGGCCACATGAAGCTAAATTATGTTTCTGCTTTATTTTCTTAGTGTAGCTGTATCTAGTGTTTGCATTGATACTTAACTTCTCTGTCCATTGGCCAATGTCAGGCTAGAGAGCAGCCAGCTTGCTCCACAGGGCAGCCCTGGACCGGGCCTCGCCATCCCCATGCAGAAGCACCATGGATGAGCCCTCACACTACCTCACAGGATGGTGGACCCACCCCTCCTGACGGCCTACAAGGGATCTCACACAGCTCAGTGAGAACCCAGGTGTAAGGAAGAGCAGACCCTAGATATCTCGTGAGGGGTTGTTCCCACCCACACCCAGTACAGCAGCCTCCCTCTTCAGGCTGCCTTGGTGGGTTGGGCCCCTGAGGCGATATTTGTTTCATTAATGCGATGCTCAGACACTCCAACACTGCTCCACATTCCACAGTGATTCCAAAAGTGATTTCCACAATATGATTTACATACTAGCCGAGTGTAAATTTAGAATAATTTGGCCTGAATGATCTTTACTAGAATAGATGGCCACGAGGAAAGAATGGTGAATAAAGCAGCCTTACTCAGAATCTAAGCAATTTGCTGGCAAACACAAGCAGCATTTCCCCAGATTATAATTTACACTGTATTAACTGTCAAGAGCGCTTTTGAGAAATATAGATAACAATTCAGACGCAATCGATAGGGAGTGACAGTTGATTTTAAAGCTTAATGCAAGACAAGAAAGAAATGACTGGGGCATCGGCTCTGGAAGAATAAATTTGTTTTGTATTTGATTTTTGTGTTAAATTTATTACTGCCAAGAAGAGCTCTCTTTCAATAATATTAAGAACAAGATTGTGAAATTGCAACATGTTCGTCTCCTACAGTTTCACAGCATTTCCAATACAGAATGACGCCCCTGCTCAGTACCATGTATAGATCCTTTAAACTGCCCAGGATCCTTCTAAGTTGATGTTTCTGTCCCCCACAAGGCTCTTTTTACTCCTACAGGGCAATTGGAGGCTTAGCAGGAGCCACCCTGGTGGCTCCTCTTCGAGGAGCTGTTGAGTTCTGTCTCAGAGCCTGGGATGGGTCCCTAGTCCCCATGGCTGAGGATGAAGTCAGGGCCAACTACAGGCTCATTGCTAGACACCACACACAGTTCATTGTTGCTGACAATCAAGTAGAAGTTGGGCAAAGCTACAAAATGTGAATCAACATCAGACTCAAAGAAAGCAGACAGTTTGATTGAGGAGGGGGAGGCTGGTGGTATATCCTTGCCATAGTTACTGCAGCTTTTTCAATTCTGTCAACATGTCTAGTGTATATAATCTTAGGGTTTGATGTTCCTCTCATGCCCTACCATGAGAAACTTGACAAATACCAGGGAAACAGAATTTCCCTTCTAACCCGGCTCTATTTCGCCTTCTGTTCACTGCTGCAGCGGGGGTGCCCGCGTGCAGCCCTGTGCTCTCAAAAACCCACCAGCGTGGCCAGAAATGAAATGATGGGAGTTGCTACAGTTCAAACTTATCCATACCTCTCACTTATGACATGATTGATTTTCCTTCAGCATGTTCAAATACGAGATTGTCTCCTTTCTTTTTCCAGTGTGGAAACAGCTAATGCATACAGCCTTGGCCTGCCACAGAAGGGGAAGCGGTTGACATGTAGAAGAACAACTGAAATGAATACGGATGAAATTTGAAAGTGCAATTTTCCATCTGTCAATCACCTTTCAAAGGGGCCCGCTAACCACCAATCGGGAGACCCTTGGCGAGGGAGTCCCCATTTGTAGTGCTCCATGAGACAGACCCTTTGGCCTCATTAATCAAGATATTAGCTGCTGATCAAAGTTTTGCACAGGTATCTGTATCAGCTCCAGGTACTCAGGGATGTTTGATTATGTCCCTCCAGGTGCTATTGGTAATTTATATTTTTGAATGAAAACAAATAGTCTCCTCTTAACCAGAATTTGATTAGGTGGTGACAAAATCTATTTCTCCTGCTCTGGTGACAGCAGACCACGGATCCCCACCCAGAGTGGCTTCAGAAGACAATGTGAGGTACCTCCTGCATCAATAATACATGGTCACCCCAACCCTTCCTAGCCATAGCACCAAAACACCTCGAAATACAGCCAATTAAGGTTTATTTAATTATTAAGGTTGAATAAATAACAGCAAAACATGTTTAAAATCTTTCAGTTTCAGTCAATCATAATAAAAAATTAATGAGACTAGAGAGAGAGCCATAAAAACTGATAGACTGCGATCGTGAATTATAAATTGGTATTGATTTTTTCCTTTGCAATAACACTCTCAGGTAATCGTACGTTGTCACATGTAAAGTGCACTTTTCTGGTTGAGACTAATATTAACTATCAAATATAGATGAGACGGAGGCATTTATGACACTTCAGATTTCACAAACAAAAAGCAAAAAACACAATTTGTGGGATAACAGCAGTGCTGAACAGAGAATCCTAGGGCGTTTATGGGAGCTGGCCGGGACCCCACTGAGCCGTGAATTCATAAGACACAGTTACCTTATTCTTTTCCTGTCATTTCTCCTCTGATATGTTACCTTGTTAGTATCACTAAGAAAAACATAAATATTTTTTATTATTTGTGAGGCTCATCCTGTCTTGCTTAATAGACAGGCCACATGGAGTTAAAGCCATATTATATGACCTAGTGCAGAAGTGATCATTCAAAAACCCAAAGCACATATTTTACACTGCCTGGCTTTATTAATTCTAAGCCCCCAAGAAATAGCGGACGGATTTTTCCAGCTTTCTGTTTATTGAAGTAACATGGAAACAAATAAGACATTTCCCTAGGCTAGCTCAGATAAAGTGGACAATTACTATTGGCATTCCACATGTAAATATTTAACACTTCACAGCTAGTTTGCACCTAAATACCCATTAGCTGTAGCTACAAGCCTAGACACCATCTCCCAGCAGAGCGACATGGGCCGTCCTGGGCAGTGGTTATCAGATTAGGGTGCACGCAAATCTTGTTCTAAACAGAGCTAGAAGGAGTCTCAAGCAGGAGAGGGGATATGCCTGAATGGGCAACTTCCTTGACTGACACAAACAGACAACACCAAGAAAACTCAGCCAAAGCTAGTCTAGAGCTAAGGCCACTCCCCCTAGCCTGCTGGTTGATAACCCTTCACTGCAGCTCCTCAGTTGCCTGGATCAGAGTTCCTCCATTTGGGAAGAGGCACAGGGGAGATACCATAGGAGTGGGCAGCTACGAACACATACGCCAGCCTGCGTTCTTCTCATGGCCACCTGGCACACGCACAGCCTTGAACAAAGTCCAGGATGCACGAGGCTGCTGTCCTTGTAGGTTAGAAGCACAGTGGTTTACAGCCAAGACATGTGACCACAGGGCAACTCTGTCCAGATTCCAGAGCAACGCAACAGTCTCTTTAAGTAATCTCCTTCAATATAAACTAAAGATATATGTTTAATACACAAAATATAGCCAGAGTTAAAAACATAGCTGTTACCCGCCCACTCTGATCTTAGAGACAGATGGTTAAGATTTTCTTTCTAAATTAAAAGTTTCTCTGTTCTTTTGTGGGCACATGGAACTCGAAAATGAATGGGCCAGTGTTGCTTCACCTAGAGGGAACTTTTTCACCCCCTGACCTTCCCAGGACTGGGAAACACTACTGCCTGGAACCCATGTGCCTTCCCACAGATGTCCTGGCTGTCGAGGCCAGACATCGGGGCTGATCCCTGTGCCTTTATTAGGAAGCAAATCCCAGACCCAGCAGCAGCAAGATCCCAGCCTCCTACTTCACTGCAGGAGATTCACACCGGCAGGTTATCCTGGACCTCCTCAGGGTGTCCACACCACGGATCACTGGAAAAGCCTGTGATCGCTTCTCGGCAACCCTGCTTTGCCTCCTTAGGAACGCCCCACTCTGACACCACCTCTGGATTCTGAGAAAAGGGCACAGTCCTGGGAGGAAATGATACCTAGGAGCAGAAAGCCCTGGGTGGGGCATGGTTTTCATCTACCTGGCCTAGGACGGCCCACAGAAGCAGTAACCAGCCCTAAAATTCAGCCCAAGAACTGCCACGCACACTCTGAGGCCTATCCTAGAAAGCATAACACAGAGTGTGCCCCAGGGTGGCTGGTAGCCAAACAGAGCTAGGCACACTGGGCGCTCATTGACATCCTCTCCAAGTCTGCAAGGCCCTACACCAGCTGGTGACTCTCCATGACACACCATAGTGTGTCAGGAACTGTGGGTCCTACAGGACCCGAAGTGCCCACCCCTGGGCTCAGAGCCTCAGAGCCCAGCTCCCAGCCCCTTCCCTCGCAGCACTGACCTCTGCGCTCTGGAAACAATTACTCCTGGAAGGCCTGTCAATATCATTATTTTTACAAGAAATCAATACGCCTCACAAAGTTAATGGGGGATTCAGGCAGGGAGCATTTACCTCCTCACTGTCAGGGCTCCGGCTCTGCTCAGCGCCGATGACAGATCCGCCAGCACCAGCAGACAGTGAACAAGCACGGAGGAGCCAGCGCGGCAGGCAGGCGTGGAGGCCAGCAACGGTATGTGCTAATGAGCCGCCCGGGGCTGGGCCACGTGGGCCATAGGGCCAGGGGCCACTCGGGCAGACACCCCAGCACTCTACCCAAATGAGGCCTGGGTTCCCTCGGCCCAGGGAATCTGAGCCTTCAATTGCCAGCCACCGTTTCCTTATGCACACATACGCAGACCTTAGGAATATTCAGCCCCCTAAGCCAGTGCAGAGCCTAGCAGAAGAATGGCAACAGCCTTACCTTAAATGAAAGGGGGTTGCTTCTGCCTACCCATCCCACCACACACATGCATATGCACAGATACACATCTGTTCAAGCATATTGGTTCATAAATGGCTCAAAAATAGCTGCACTGATAATCTTAAAGTTCAGCTCAGAAGGAACTAAAACCCTCCTCCCAAGAGCAGTCAACAGATACATACCAAATCTCAGTGAAAATGTCTTCAAGCTTCAATGCCGGGCCTTGTGTTTTCCTCATCAACCCGAGAGATGGTTCACCTCATCTCTGCTTCCTGTGGACTCTCAGCTGCCCTAACAGACCTTTGCCTATGCCTCCCCAAGCCACAGTTAGGTGACTACACTAGAAATTGAAGTTACAAAGTTATCCAAGGCATAGGACTTCAGTTTGTTCCTTTGAAAACTAACATTCCACCCAAAAAAATCCTTCCCAGGCCCCTAGCCTTTCTGCTTGGCGGCAGTCCGTCTGCAAGCTGCCCCTGTGTGTTCACGTGGTCCAGGGGGAAGGCTTCCCAGTGTCTACTTACTGCTGAAGCGCAGCACATCCACTCCTGGGGCCTAGGGCCCAGCCGGGCTGCAGCCAAGACTGCTTGCTAACAGAAAGGATTCACCCACGTAGAGCTCGGCTGCAGACTCAGGGCCCAGAGCCAGCCACAAACGCATCATCGCAGGCATCATCATCCACTGCCCGCTCCACAGCTCCCACAGCTGCATTCTAGGTCACTCTGCAGGGCACAGAAAAGCAGGATCGAGCCTGTGCAGCAGAATCTTGTGTTGCTAGCACCCCTCATGGCAATGACTGCAGAGCCCTGGTCATAAGGGCCCTCCAACCACACAGTTAAGAAGGGTGGGACAACCAAGACACCATGACTTCAGACCACTAGGTGAAGCCAGAGGGACATGCCCAGTGTTCTAAACAACAAACAGCCCTGGAGAGCTAGCAGGGAGGAAGCCACAAAAAGCTACATATTTCAGAGCACCTTCCTAATTCTCTACTTGACTTAGCCAGCAGGTATCCTAAATACTCCTTTTTCTTACCTTGCCCTCCCCAGATCTGCCTCCACTGCCCTCCCACTACTGTTGTCCTGTCTGTTTCTTCTCCCATTAGTATCCATTTCAACCCCCATGAGACCTAGGACCTCCAAAGCTGGGAGTCAAGTCAAGCAAGGTCATCAGAAGAAAGTGCTGGCCTCCACAGCCGCCCCAACCTCCGTGAGAGAATGGAGAGTCCAGGGGCAGAGCTCACGGCAAGGGTCAGGAGGGATGGATAGCAAGCTTCACGAACAAGCCATTCATGCCAAGGTCTACCACAGCAGAGAGAGTAAGTAGGGTCCCATGATGGTGTCAGAGAAAATGGTGACCGTGCATAGCTCCTACAACAAATGTAGGGCCGTGGAACCAAAGCCTAGAAGTCCTATACCCTACCCACAGAGATGGCACTCGTGGTCTAAAAGGAACTGCAAACAAATAAAAATAACCTCACTAAAGAAGCAGGCCATGGCTTTTCCCAGAGTAGCCTTTGGTCCAGGATGGCAGTAAGCTCAGAACTCACAAGATGTGTGGCTTCCCACATGAATGGATGAATAAATAAAAAAGGCTCTGACCAGCTGTGGGGAAGGGCTGGCCCTACGTGGTACCAGGCCATAGGGACAGACACCAAGCATCTTAGCTCCTCTGGGTTTCACATGCCCAGTACTGTGTGCTCTCTACTCCTTGGCTTCAACCTGAAGGGAAACACAGGCCCTGAATGGAGGATGGGCCTGCTCATAGCCCTGAGGAAATCTCTGAAACTCTGTCTCCCTGCTATCAACAGCATGGAATTTACACTGGTCCTTACACCACTACCAGGCTCTTCACAGCTTCTCGGTGCCTTAATGCAAACCATATGCAGAGCCCCTTCCTCAGCCCAGGCCCCAGCAGCTGCCTTCTGATTGGCTCCTGCAGGATGGGAAACCAAAGTCTCAGAGGGGAAAAAACAACAAACAGATCTCTTGTCTACGAAGCAGAACTCAAAACATTG
The DNA here is from genome assembly GCF_947179515.1 of Apodemus sylvaticus. Lineage (NCBI taxonomy): Eukaryota > Metazoa > Chordata > Mammalia > Rodentia > Muridae > Apodemus > Apodemus sylvaticus. The sequence goes on along the minus strand of NC_067472.1, from coordinate 68,228,551 downwards.
CTCATGTATTCTCGGCTTCTCTAGAAGCAGCAGGCTGTTTAAAAAAAAAAAAAATACCTGGCCCAAATTGAGCATTTGCTTGACATGATGGAAAAGCGGGTGCTGTTTTCTGTTATATTGCCCCTATTCTACATCGACAAGAATATATTTTTCCCTGTTCCCAGCTGATTTCACAGTAGTGAACTCCGTTTATGAATTATCTGACACATTTCTTGCAATTCTTCTGACAACAGTGCTCAGTGGAAATTTCAAGGCCCCTCTCTTCTGACAAGTAGAAATATCAATATTTGAATAAATTGTGGATTTTAAACTTCTCACTCTGATGCGCCACGGCGAGGAAGACTGAATTCTTCTTTTACCGGGTCTAATCCCCCTGAGCCTCAGGAAGAAATCTGTACGCAGCGTTTCATTACAAGAGAGCAGTACTGAGTGACATTTGAAACACACATCTAAGTCGCCCTGATGAAGTTTACTCCCATCCAACAACAAATAGCAGCTGGGTACTATTCCCACTTCTTCGGCAGAGATCGGCACAGGCTCGGTGTCTGAACAAAAAGAGCCGAAATGTGGATCTGCAAATTGACAGGCCAATCTTTAAACAAATGTGTTTCTTAGGGGGGAGAACACAGCTTTGTTCGAGCTAAGCATTTTTCTTTTGCCTGACAGAAACATTCTGGGCCTGATTAGAAGGCCCTTGTTAGGGTCCGTCTCAGACACTGTGACTCCACGTTTTAACAAGCATGCAAAGAAAGCAATGCAAAGATAACAAAACGTTGTCATTACCATCTCCGGTGACTCTTGTGTGCCTTTTGGCACTTGCGCACATATCTTCTGGAGGCTCACACACAGTTGCATGCCCAATGTGGTGCCCGGCACCGGTTCTAGAGGTCTCTACATGGGACCTTGTGGGAGAGCAGCATGAAGAGGCCGAGGCGAGCATGCACTCCTAACAGCCGTCTCTTCCTCTCTTGGATGAATAAACATACAGTTTATTGCCGCAGCCATACATGGTCCTAAGCAATGTGATGGATGGTCTAGCATTTCCAAGGGAACAGCCGGCAGGGCTGCCGCCTGTAAACCTGCCCTGAGGGCCCTGATGCACGGACCTCCTGCACCCAGAGAGCTGCAGTTCCCTCAGACAGATCCTTCATAAAGACAAGTAGCATCATATAAGCCAGAGAACCCCAAGGCATGCTGGGAGTGCCGGTTGTCACCTGTGAGGGAAGTGGGGCTTTGGTGATCTGTAGAAGGGGTGCTCTGAGTAGGGTCAGCACAGCAGAGATAAATATGGGATTCTATGCAGCTGGAGCTTGAAGATTCAGTCTCCTCACCTGCACAAAAGCATGAACATGGCCACTTTCAGGACACACAATCCACTGTGGACACAAAAATGCCAGGAGCCATCTGTTTCTCAAACCCTAGACTCTTTCTGTAATGTGGACATTTGGAGCTTCCAGATAAGCACCCCCCAAACACACACACACACACACATACACACACACGTTCACCATGTGCCATGTCTTAAGCTCACATCTTGTCTGCATGCATTAAAATGCCACCAGAAAATCATGGGTCCATGATCGTGGCTTCATTGTATTTATATACAGAGGGGAGAACCTGGGTTCAAACATTCAAGAACTCACAGCCTGTCTCAAAATTTCTTGTGGGGTTGAGAGTCCAAAGACTGACAGATGAAAATCTATGCTAAGGTGAAGACTCCTGGGTCCAGATAGAAGGACTGGCTGCCCCTTGCTCGGACCCTGAAGGAGACAGAGGCAAGCAGACTCTTAGATACTCCATACATCAATACCTAATTCTCCCTTGGCTGAGCAGTGTTACTTGACAATGTGGTAGCTTCCAGGATGATGACCCCCAGAATGGAATCCTAATAACTAAACTAGACAGAGGAGAAGGTGAGTGCAGGCCAGTCTTCCTGTTAGCAGTCTTGCCTGCAAGGTACTTTCTCAAAGGCAACATCACGGAACTACTTAGTGAAATCCAGAACTCAAGGACCAGAAGGCAGGAGTAGAGGAAGAGGGACAAAATCACGGTCTCCAGCCACATCTGACAAGGTTGGCACTTTCTTCTGAGGCACAAGGATGGGGTCACCCCAAAAGGAAGTCAACCCTGCTTCTCTGAAGGCCCCAATTTGAATGAGTCATCCCTTCTTCTGAACCTTGTAGTAAGGACTCTGGAATTACTGCCCATCTAAGCACACATCATCCAATACCGACCTCTGACCATAAACTATGAGTCTCCCTAAAGCCTCCCCCACCAAAGAGATGTCACATGAAGAGAAGCAGAATCATTGATCAAGGAGGAGCTCGGAGTCATCCAGCCATCTTATCAGATCCAGGAAGGCTAGCAGTTGACTCTGGAAACATGAGGGGCAGAGAACAGGCAGAGACTAAGTTGAGGACTCAGCTGTCACCTGTAAAGCCAGAATAGCTTTGCAAGGCTGTTGGGTGAAGATTCTGACAAAAGCTTCTGGAATGCACCCTCTGGACCATGACTCCCTTGTTCTTCAATCACCAGCAGAGATCAAGTGCCTTCCTTCTCCAGGTGCTCATAACATCCCCAAGACAGGGAAGGAGAAGAGGGACATTTGCCCATCTGCCCAACAGAGAATGGCATGTCTGTTGTGCTAGGAACTTTACCAGAGGCACTGAGACAGGAAGACCCAGGATTAAAGGATGCAGAAGCTAGGGCCTGGAGAGTACGGAGTGCTGAAACAGATACAGAGCAGAGAAAAATCCTGACTGACAAAACTACTGCTACTCACAAGTAAGGATACTCACTGAGCAGTCAGAATTTAAAACATAAACAGCAACACCCAACACCACACACACACACACACCACACCACACCAGGGGTGGGGGCATGATAACCAAGAAGAGACAAGTGGAACTGGGAAGTCAGTTGGGGAGCCCGTTTGTCCGGGTGTGACGTTCCGTGAAGTTTGTTCTAACGAGCAAGAGCCCAGACAGCCATGCTGGGAGCACACGGCAGCTGAGAGTGGAAAAGCTGTGCCCACAGATGGCCGAGCATTTGGAGAGAAGCACAATATTTTATCTAAATACCCAAATACAAACACAGGATGGCCCACATACAACCACCTGAAAGTGCTGGCGGCAGCTTGCTCCATTCCTGCCTCGTCTACAAATGTAGAAAGATGAGAAGGGACCAGAAAGGATGGTAGTTTCCTCCCTCTGGGGATCTGGCACCTTCTGGGGTGAGCAGAGGCAGATGGTTGCCAGGGAAGCAGGAGAAGGGGGTTAATTCCTTATTCTGCACAGCTATTTCAAATTGAGAGTTTGGGATGGTATCTACAGAGTAAGTTTTAAAAAAAAATCATCCCATATTTCAGATGTAGGAGACAAACTCAGGGAGAGATTAGGGGACACAGAGTATCTTATATTAAAAAAAAGGAAGGGCTGTGGTGCCCTTGGGGCCAGCCCAGGACAGGAGTCACAGGCTGGTCCTCTCTGATTTCCATGCTTAGGTAAGGCAAGGCAAAGAGCAGCCTGGGGTCTGCAGCACTTATGGATGCCCAGGCTGAGAGGATATTCAACCCCCTCCATGTTCCTCAGCTCAGGGCCAGACCCTCTCCCTGAGGCAGCCTCGGGCTCTTTATCTTTGAAGTAGGAATGCTGTTCTTCTCTCTGCCCAGTTCCTACATTCAGTAAACACTAAACACAGCAGTCACACAAAGGAAGTGCATTCAGTAAACACCAACACAGCAATACATAGGAGATGCATTCCCATCCTACCCCACCCCCAGTCTGCCCTGTGCACGGTATAGTTATCAGAAACAAATTGCAGGCTGGGGATGTGGCTCAAAGATAGAGAACTCGGCTAGCAGGTGTGAGGACCTGGGTTCAATGCCCATCACTAGGGAGTAAAGCAAGCAAACAAGTCTGAGAAGCTGTCTACCACCACATTGAGAATCTTGTGACTCCTGCATTGATCTAGAACTCAGGTAAAACTGTTTGATAGGTTAAAAAAAAATACTTGAGTTGACTCAGAGGGGCAGCAAGGTTATAGTAGCTTAAGCCTTCCTGGATCAGGGGCCAGCAGGAACCGTCACGTGCTGGAAGAAGGTGCACAAAGAGCTACCATCGAAATCTAAACAAAGCTCAAAGCATGACCACCCCAACAGTGTGCTGCTGATTAACCTAGAATCTCCTCCAAACACTAGATCTCAGGATCGAGTCTGGATGGAGGTCAGCACAGTTCAAGCCCTTCTGAGAGGCAAAGCAAGTAAGGAGTCCAGGGATGAGGAGGAGGGGAAGGGATGGGGAAGGGGGAAGGGGAGGAGAGGAGAGGGAGGGGAGGAGAGTTGCCACCACAGGGAAGAATAGCATCCCTGTCCAAGCGAGGGTTGGTTTCTTGTGACCTCAGATCCACATCCAGGCCTGAGCTTCCAAATGGTTAGCTGGGAAAAAAATAAAATCTAGATATTCCAGAAGAAACACAGTCCTACTACCAATAAATAAAATTGACTTGTGAAGACACCAAAAACAAAAACAAGCTACTTTCTATCAGTTAAAAGGGGGCCACAAGAGGTGTGGAGAAACAAAAGCAAGGAGATTTCCATGAGTTCAAGGCCAGCCTGGTCTACATAGAGAGTTCCAGGACAGCCAGTGTTACAGAGTGAGACCCTGCATGAAAAAAAGAAAGAAAAAGAAAAGAAAGGAGGAGGAAGAGGAGGAAGTGATGGAGGAGGAGGTAGAAGAGGAAGAGCACACAAACAACACAGTGAGAGGGGCACAGGCCTAGTACATATCACATGGTCATTTAGTTAACACAAAGACAGATGCCACTAAAACGCAACAAAGGTGCTCAGGAGGCAGCTCCCTCAGCCAAGTGTTTTGGGGTCTGAGTTGGATCTCTAGAACCCACATAAACAAGCCAATCGGGTTGGCATGTGCTTGTATCACCATCAGAGATGGGTGGATCCTTCAGGCTCGCTGGCCAGCTGGGCTAGCCTACTGGGTATGCTCCAGGCCAAGGAGAGATCCTGTCTCAAAAATAACATGGGCAGCACTTCTGAGGAACAGCACTTGAGGTTGTTCTCTGGTTTCTGCATGCACACATGCACATGGGTTCATACATACATACATACATACATACATACATACATACATACATACTATCCAGCCCACAGGAGATGAGGAGCCATCAGAAGAGGGACCTGTACATGCAGCAGAATAGACACACTTGATCTTTAAGCCCGCACAGCACCATGGGATGTGGAGAGTTGGAACTGCCCCAATACAGCATGTCTGAGGCCCAGGATCCCAGCTTTACATTTCAGAGACAAATTCTGACACAAATTTCTCAAGCAACCATGTTTTGGCTTAGGTCCTCAAAAGATCTAGTTTGGATGCAGGGGCTCAAGACTAGACTCCCACCTGGTATGTACCCCACATGCGTTTTACGATGAAACCAGGTTAGAGGAGAAGTCAAATCTTCATAAAGTCTGAGGTCTACTCAGGTACTAAGAAAGAAGTAAGAAAAAATTGAGAGCTAGAGACTGATCAGAAAGTCAAGTGGCCCACAGCTAAAGAGAGGAGAAAGTGACCGAGTGGCTATTTCTGCTTTCGTTGGCTCAGCCACTCCCACCCTCCTCTGTACCAGTTACCTGGGGCTGACTCAGAAGAACCTGAAGGCTCATGGAGTTGTTCATGGGAAATCCAGTCAGGGTTAGAAGCATCAAGGAGGAAAGCCCACGTGTGTTGCCACATATAGGCTGAGTTTCAAATCTCCATAACTAGCTTCTGGGACTTGACCACAGTGACCTCCTTAGGTGAGGAATGCACATAAAGACATGTTCATTTCTTGTCCCTTTGGCCCAGTACCAGGGATACACACAGTCCTTGCTCACAGAAAGCAGTCAAGGTGACCGACTTCCATCATACCTTCCCAGGTAACAGATGTGCCAGGTATCTGCCCCCTTGGAGTCAGCATGCTAGGGATGCTCAAGGCAGGAGAGAGGGCAGATATGAGGGCAGACATGCAAATGAATGCATATACTGAGTTCAGGGGAAAGTGATGTCTTGTATCCCAAGAAGACTGAAATGCTACGGGCACTGGGAGCCTTGTGATTTGAGACTAAATTCTGGGAGATGCAATATCTGAGCTGAGCTCCAAAGTCAGATTAAGAATTATGTAGAACAGAAAAAGGAGATTGTCAGTGAAGAGACAGCACAGGACAGCCTGTGGAGAGAGCCCTTCAGGAGGGGGCTAGGTGGAGAGGCCATCTCTCTGCATCTACAAGAGCCACTGTAGCAGCCTGAGGAACATTCCAGTACCTAGGCTCTGTGTCTCATAGGGTGGGCCACTTCTGTATGCTCCAGCTAGAGGGGCCCTATGGTGTACCCTGGGATGGGCTTAGGGCTGACTGGATGGTGTGCTTACTCTATGGGGCTGTGCTGAATGCTGTGACCTGAGAGCCCACGTAGCGTCAGGTGTGTGGGTGCCCAATAAATACTGCTGGACAGGTAAGAAGAACAGAAGAGAAACCTAAAACACACCACTGAGCCCTGCGGATGTATAGCCCAAGAGGCAAACATCTGCAAGAAGGGACCTGGCCCCACACGGGGAAATACTGTGCCCACATGGCCAGAGGGCATCCCCTCCTTAAGACTCAGCAGGGATGGTGTGGATCAGTGATGGGACAGAATCCCAGTCAGCCCCCTAGAATGTGGCTAGTTCTATGGAGTAGAAAAGTAATGGGGGGAGGGGAGCAGGCAAACAAACTAACACAGACCAGATTATTAAAATTCAAGGACCCTGGAAAGTTGTGCTTCTGAAAGCACAGGACTGATGTCTCGCACAGGGGAGCTGGAACCCCGAACTGCTAACATGGCACCAGAGAAGGGACATGTAAGCCGTAAGGGTCTTGCTGGGCTGGCGGGTATCCAATGACATTGTCACTACTGTGTGGTGGATCCCAGCTACAGTGAAGGAATCCTTGGGCCTCCCAAAACCTCTCCAGGCTGTTTTTTCACCTTGTAAGTGAGAAGCCTCATGGCCCCCAGAAGACTGCTATGAGTCAAATGTGCTCTTGACATGAAGGGACAGGAAGGGGACAGCTAGGAAGAAGGCCTTGTGCTGGGGGACACAGTCAAAGGTATCCCTTGCCAGCATAGGGCCAAGGCATCGCACACTGATGGTACCACAGGAACAGCAGCAGAAAAGACAGCATCTTACTGTCAGAAGCAAGGGTCTGATCTCCATGGGAGGGGTCACCCTGGGCCTCTCCAGCGGAACGCTGATGGGGCTAAGCTGGGCAGAGCAGGAGGAGAAGATGTCCTTGGTTGCCACTCACCAGATGTCAATGATAAACCTTCTCCACTATCTCAGGACCACAACCCAGAATGTCTCTGGACATTTCCAAATATCAGCTTGGGGGCTGGGTTGCCCTGAGTTGATCGCCAAGCTTCCAGCACCCACTTGGCAGTGGGCACCCCACATAAGCCTGGCTGAGGCTGAGAAAGTAGCCAAGGCCTCTATCTGTGCAAAGGGTGGCTGCCTTGTCTAGGCCACTGGCTTTCCTTTTAGAGCTCCTGCACAATTCTTCTTCATCCCAGAGCCCTGATGGAGGGAGGGGCCATGCATTCCAAGAACAGGCTGACTCCTCTGGATACCAGGCTAGAGAGCAGGGAGTGTCTCTGGCCACAGGCCGTGACACACTAAAGAGCCTGAGTGTGGCTGGCAGCTTGTGGTATGGGTATCAGCACCTCGAATACACAAGGCTACAAGTACCTACTGCCTGCCTTTCTAACTACACAATGTTCCTCTTCCCAAATCAGTAAGTCCTCTTGCTCCACTCCTCTGACCTGGCACGGGATCTAGGCTACTGATTCACTGTGCCCTCACATACCAACGAAGGGAGGACTGGCAAGCCTGTCAGAGAACAGCTCTGGCCCCAGCACAGAGCAAGTGTGTGTGGTCTGAGTAGCCACTTTCTGAATATACCAAGCTGCACTGCATGCTCCCAACACAAGACCATGATGGTGTTGGGGGAAGCGTATGCCGCCCCTCTCACTGCTTTTGAACATAACTGTGGACATTTAGCTCCCTGCTGCCAACATCAGGCTCCTCCCTCTCCACCCAGCCATGACCCTCCGTGACCTTTTTCCTTGCCAGAGGTCAGCTGACTTTTGCTCAGAAGCAGGTTGTGCCGAAGAGGTTGGATATGGGCCCTAAGCACAGCCATACAGAGGTGAGGTAGTGTAGCTGTGGGGCCAGGAGCCATACTGCTTTGTTGTCCCTATGCCATCACATCTGACCTATTCACCCAGCATTTACATTTTTGCATGAAGTCAGACTTTGAAGAAGGGAAGGGGAGGTCAGAGACTTACACCTTGGCTCCTCCCAGGCCCTGCGGCCTCTAAAAAGTGAAGCAGAAAGACAGGAATGGACTCTGCTCTTGTCCCTGCGCTAGCCACCCAGGAAGAGCCAGCTGCAGTTGCAGTATGACAATTGTGCTCAAGCATGCCAACTGGTGCTAGATCCTGCCAAGGGACCAGGCCCAGCACCATTCATTGTGCCTCCCATACCAGCTTGGATCCCAGAGTGGGTCCAAGGGTTCCTGAGGCACCAGGAGTTGTCGCATCTTATAGCCAGAGACCAAGACCTGCAGGGCAGAGGGCTAAAGAGTACCTGGGGCAGTGGGGTTAGAAAGGGAAGGAGGGAGGAGTTCCTCTCTGTATGCAACCTGCAGACATGGGGTCCCCAGTGGGCTGAGGCAAGATCACACTTGCCAGAGGACCAGTCAGCACACAGGCCTCTCCACCTCTCTCAGGCCTTCAGGCAGCTATCCCTACACTTTCTGGATCGGTGTCTCTGAACAACTAAGTGAGAAGCTGGAACATCGTAGCCCAAACGTGCAGACACGGAAGCAAGGGGCTGGTCCAAGAGCACCCCGTCAATAGCAATGGCAGAGGCCGGTTTTGTTTTGTACAAGAGCATTCCTGGCCAGGCTTCACTCTATGCCAGGGGCCAGGTGTCACTGTGTCTACCATGTTCCCTCCATGCCAGAAGCTCGTGCCACCCTGGCCACCATGCTCCCTCTGTGCCAAAACCCTGTGCCATTCTGTCAACAATGTTCCCTCCATGCTCAGGGCCCATTCCACTGTGTCCAACTATACTCCATGCCCTGCCAGGGCCCATGCCACCCTGTCCGATGGGTAGAATAGCCAGTCTACTTATCCCTATTACACAAAGGGCAAGACTCAGAAGTTAACTGCCCAAATCACATAGTTAGTAACTGATGGAGCACAACCCAGGTCCTGCACCACTATAAACTTCCTGGAGCCGTGCCATGAAGGTACACCAGATCCAGGGTGAGTGGTTGACTGACCGAGACCAGCTAGACCTGGCAAGAAGATGACACCCTAAGGACGAATGTCCAATGAACGCTCCTCAGAGCTGCCAAACCCAACCATAGTCCACTGTGTGGTCATAAGTCATATGCTTTCCTCTCTTCTAGAGAAAACATGAAGGGCCCACTCAGCAGCACGTGACTTACCCCTTTCCCTCCAAACTAACATCCGTGCATGTGGGGACCAACACTGAGCACAGATGCTCTCTCTCACACACATTGATCATCAAAGTCATCTTCAAAAGGAACAACACTGACGGACTCACTCTCCCTGGTCCCAGGACTTACTAGCACACTACTGTAATCATAAAGACAGATGTGCAGACCAGCGAGACAGAAAGGGAGCCCAGAAACAAGCCCTCACCGTGTGGCCAAGTGACTTAAATAACGGTGGGAGTACCATTTGATGGGAAAGGTCATCGTTTCATGAGCGCTGTGGGGAAACTGGCTGTTCATACCGAGGAGCAGCACACACAAAGCACAACTCAAGATAGACCCAAGGTCTAGATGGAAGATCTACCAAGTACAGCTCTAAAAGGAAAACACAGGGTTGGAGCTTCAGAGAGCTGATATCAGCAATGGTTTCCTGGCTATGACTCCAAAGGCTGAGACAGTATGACAAAAACATTGAAGTTCAGGAAGATTTTCAGATTTTCAGCACCAAGGCGCACTAGTGCATTAGCTAACTTCGTGGGGCTACTAACTTATAAATGAAAGACTTGTTTTGGCTCCTGGTTCCGAAAGTTCCCGCCCCCAATTGAGCAGCACAATATGTGGGCCTGTGGTGACAGTAGCATGTCACAGCAGGGCTAGCGTGGCATGAAGACTTTCCATCGTGAGCCTTGTGCAGAGGCAGCCTGAGAAACTAAGGCTCCACTGTCCCCTTGAAGGAAATTCTCTGGATAACCAAAGTATGCCCCCATTTGTTAGTACCAAAGGCTCCTAACAATGCCAAACACCACCCCCCATACCCCACAAGCACCATTCTGGGGGAGCAAACTTCCAGCACATGAACCTCCAGGAGTCACTTGCCAAAAATAAGCAGCTGCCCACAGAAGACAAAGGCAGCTTAAGGGACGGAAGGAAACCTTTATATCTGGTAAGAGATTCATAGCTAAAATATACAGAAAATTCATAAGGCTCAACCACAACAAAGCATGCCCACGGAAAATGGGACAAACCTTTAATTTCAGCAGATAGGAGATGGGAGGTACAGGCAAGTGGATCTCTATGAGTTCCATAGCAGCCTGGTATACATAGTGAGTTCTGGGCCAGCTAGGACTACATAGTAAGACCCTGTGTCTAATATTAAAGAAGACAGGAATGGAAGAGAAGGAGGTAAGAGAGAGACAGAGACAGAGGGAGACAAACAGAGACAGAGAGAAAGGGAGGGAAGAAGAGAGGAGGGAAGAAGGAAGGAAGAAGGAGGGGGGACAAAAAGACCTAACCAAACATTTCCCTCAATTACATACACACATGTCCAATGAGCACATGAAAAGCTATTGACAATCTCTGATCTCTAGGAAACACCAATCAAAACTACAATGAGATACAACTTCCCACCTGTCAGAATGGTCATTGTTAACCACAAAGCTGGGGGAATGTTCAGAACAACTAGAATCCCTGGACATCATTGGTGGGAACGAAATACCTGATATGTCCACTGCAGAAAACAGTGTAACAACTCTACAAAGAATTAAGAATGAGACTGCCACATGTTCCAGCCACTGGAGGATTAATGGCAGAGTTTGAAGCAGTGTTGCACCTATGAGCACTGTGGCTTTATTCACAAAAGCCAAAGGCTGTGCTAATGGCTGGCGGGACAAGTGGGATCTGGTATATCCGGACAATGCAGTACTATCCAGCCATGCCAAAAGATGGTCTGACACATGCTTCCAGAGAAGAAGCTTAAGGACGTTATGTAACCTGTTCCATTCACAGGAAGTCCCTAGAGCTGACAGACTCAGAGACAACGGTATGGTCAGGAGTACTGAGAACGAGGGCATAGGTGGGGAGCCAGTGTTTGGAAGGAGAGGCTCCACTTCCACCAGATGGAAAGAGGTCCGAGGACACTGGTGGCGAAGGGCAAGACAGCACATGTGCCTCACACTGAATGCTTGTTCACAAACAAATGGCTACTTTCATGTCACCTGTATTTTACCATAACAGAAACAGATGGGAAAAATAAAACAAAAGCCATTTTCCTAATACCTTCTAGGCAGATGTTTCCCCACACATACAGCCCCTTCTTGAATTAAGGTTCTTAAAGAAAGTAGCCTGTGCCTCTCTCCTAAGACATCAATGGAAATTTTAAGGTAGATCTGGAATCTGTGTTGACATAAATTAAAATATTTTGACAAGAAACAGCAAGGGCCCCACTGGTGACACGGGATCACTGGATCCACCAAGGGATGGAGTTTTTGAATATAGACAAAGATGATGTGCTGTCCTTGGATGCTACATCCGTCCATTTGTTTATTCGTTCATGCACTCATTCATTTCTTCATGATAATTGTGAGTTCTGGAGAGGCTGAGCCCCATGCTGAGCAGGGCAAGCATGTGGAAGTAACTCTGGCATCCTGCCGTCAGAGTGTGTGCCTCAGCTGGGAATGTGACCACAGAGGCAGATAGTGCAGAGGGACAGAATGCACAGGCACAAATACCGTCAGGCTTGGGTAAGGGTGAAGGCACCAAAGGACATCAGAGGCTTCAGTGTGGCTTGAACGTGTAAAGCTAGAAAGACTGTACCCCAGACCCCAGACTGGGCTCTCAGTATAATTCAGGTTCACAGACCACTGAGTCCAACACAGCAAAGTCCTTAGGCTCACCAGACTTACAGGTCATAAATACACCCTGAGGCTAGGTCTCCAGGGAAGAGGATGGACAAAATCCATTAGGCATGGCCACCAAGCACAGGCTGGACAGTCACTCACAAGACCAAGAAAGATATAGGATAAATAAAAAAAAAATGACACACATTTCCTCCCAAGGAGGCTATGTGAACAAATACTTAAGGGAAGAAAAAGGATTACGGCTAGGGCGAGGGCTAGGGCGAGGGCGAGGGCAAGGGCGAGGGCTAGGGCGAGGGCGTGGGCTAGGGCTAGGGCGAGGGTGAGGGCGTGGGCTAGGGCGAGGGCTAGGGTTAGGGTGAGGGCGTGGGCTAGGGCTAGGGCGAGGGCTGGGGGCTAGGGCTAGGGCGAGGGCGTGGGCTATGGAAGAAAAGTAAAGTGTTTAAGGGAACAGTCAGACAACACTGGCTGCTGGAGAAGGCAGCTCACGCCAGGAGGTGGATGAGTAAGTTAGTGAAAAGCAAAATGAAGATGTAGATTAGACACCATGGCTGTCTGCTGCACCGAGGCCACTGTCTGTCGGTCTGCATTCTGGGAGGGAAGTAGGACTCAATTGAGGTACCAAGGAAGGACACCCCAGTGCAGGACTTCTCTCAGCTCTAAGGCACAGCCCCTGGATCATTGAGACTTGGAAAATGCCACCGAAGATAAGCGATTACCAGAAGCATGTTAATGTAGCTTGACCAACCAAAGACAACAAGTTCAGATTTTCATTATCTGAGAACTGTCCCAGCCATCGGCCCTACAACACAGGCTTCCTGGTTTCAACCACAGAGCAGCTACTCTGGCTTCATGACTTTAAAACAAAACAAAACAAAACAAAAACCATTAATTTGTTCATTCATTTAGCGTGTGCATGAGAGAGAGAAAAAAGAGACAGACAGACAGACAGACACAGAGAGACAGAGACAGACTGTGCATCTGTGGAGGTCAAAGGACAACTTGAAGGAGTTAGTTCTCTTTCCTGGGAGTTGAACTCAATTGTCAGGGTAGCTAGAAAGAGCCTTTATCTGCTGAGCCATCTTGCTGGCCCTAACTTTATAAATTTTTGAAGTGGAAAATGGAATCAACATATTTCTAAGTTTCATTGGATGAACAAAAGTTCTTGGTTCCCTGATACTATGAAGTTAGAGAGACAGGACTGTCAGAGCGTTCTTCGTGCAATTCCTATCCACCTCCCTCTATGAAAGCACAGAGGTTGTGGACTGAGGGTCCTCCCTGCTGCATCGTCCCATGGACCTGCCTTAGGGATTTCCAGGTGGCCACACTCAAGGAAGGACAGGAGTTCACTCTTGTCTGACAGCCCTGCTGCCCGTGCTGACAGGGACTACCATGAGCTGGTACCTCTAGAACCTAGGGATTAGGTATCTCTCTGTAGCTTCCATCTCTCTGGTCTCTATGTGTTTTGACCCAATACATCTCCTCTGACACCTAAGGACAGTCACCTGCTCCATGTGCCCATCAGGCCCCGGCTGCTGAACCTTTAGGAGAAGTCTTTGATAGAGAGGCCATGTTGAGCCGTCCTACATTGTGGGACATACCTACAATGGGTAGTGGCTGAGGTAGGGTGTGGCAGTGGAGGGGTGGCATAGCAGTGCTGTGATTTCTGTTGACACACCATCATAAGTGCACGATCATGTGCCTTAGGACAGCTTGAGAATGGCAGCGGAGGCTCCATTGTGTCAGTTTCCCTGACACCCACTAACTCTGACCCGAGAAGTAGAGAGAGAAGCAGAGGAACTCTTCCCATACAGAGAGAACAATACTACCCTGCCTGCAAACTAATGCTGTCTCAGCATAGGACAGGCATGAGGCTACGACAGAGGCTTGCTCACAATGCTAACCCACACGCGACAAGCTGAGTCACTGAAACAGTGGGCAGTGAGACGGGTAACAGCCATGGGAATGGTGATGTATAGCGCAGAAACTTCTCGAAAACACCTGACAGCATATAGAGATGGTGAAGCTGACCTACAAACTCACACTTGCAGACAGACACTGCGCTACTGGGATTCTCTCTTGGCCACTCCCTTTCTATCTTTTTTTTAAAGATTTATTTATTTTATGTGTATGAGAATACTGTTACTGTCTTCAGACACACCAGAAGAGGACATTAGATCCCATTATAGATGGTTGTGAACCTCCATGTGGTTGCTGGTATTTGAACTCAGGACCTCTAGTAAAGCAGTCAATGCTCTTAACCACTGAGCCATCTCTCCAGCCCCCCCTTTCTATCTTTTTAACAACAGCTGGAGCTATGCGTTCTTCCATCCTTTCCACCTACTTTATTCAGCCCCCTTCCTAATTTCTGTGAGGCCACCTTTCTTAACGGACTTCACTTCTCTTTCAGCAACAAAACATGGCCACTGGTTCTTCACAGAGTCCCCACTGGAACCTGAGTCATGGTGGTTTTAGAGGCCTAGATCTCACAGCCACGGTCACTGTCTTCAGTGGCCCTTCTTCTCTTTGGCCTCAGGTAAAATGCTGGTCTCTTCTGTGATCTTTTTCATATCTGTTGCTGATTTTTTTAATATGTCTTTTCTATCCTGTGGAATTTGAGGTAAATACAACTAACCAAGGAATTGGGAGTGCTGTGGGCCACGAGAGCCTCCTCTAGCAGGGGATCCCTTATATTGTGCCAAGGGACATCAGAAAAATGAAGCCCATCCCTTAAAGAACCTTTTTGGTGCAAACTCTGCCATGGTGGAGGGGAGATCACAGACATGTTCAGGCCTATGTAACATCTGTAGGTGAGGACCCTGCTTAATAATACAATATGGGGACTTGCTGATGAGCAAGTTAATATCGGTAAGGTGGGAATTAAATCTGAAGCAGAGAGATTTAAATCACCAGCATGCCTATGAAGTGGACATCAGGCCCATTCTGAGAAAGCCACCAAGTCTGACAGAAGAACAATTGGGATCCTAATGTCTTGGGGTCACTTTGAATGTGAGATCACTGTGGGACCCACAGAGGCATCTTCTGGATTCAGGTTTGTTACACCTTGATGTTACACCTTGAGATGGTCTTAGTGTTATCATGAGGCTCTGCCAGGCATGCTGCAGGCATGCAACAGATCCCAGGAGGACATGGGGGACCAAGTATAATGTAATCGTGTGACCTGAAAGAGGTCATTCCATTTTGAGAAGTGGATTTCTAAGTGTCCCTTGCACAACTTAGGACTTCACGGTCTGGGTCTTCCAGTGAGCCTCCTGCTGGGCGAGACTAGGGACTGGTCTGCTGTCTGTGAACAGTTCTAAATGGAGTCATTCCGATCCTGCACCCCCACCTTCAGTGACAGAACCAGTTTGCCCCCTCTGACTTGTTCAAAGCAGTCCAAGTACATTCTGTTGCTTTTACAATACTGACCACAGTTCCTGACCTATGTATCCTCTTCGTACTGGCTCAGGCGAGGCCGCAGGGACCCTTATGACCCTCAGGATGTATGACAACAGGCTATGTCCAGCCGTCCACGGGAGAAGAGAGGGCTCTGTCCCTCTCTCCAGGTGATAAAACAAACCAGGACCATCATTTATGAAGGCCAGAGGGTCAGAGGTGAAGCGCTGTGGAATGTGGGCAGGGGTGTCCCACACACACACCGGGGAAGTCCTGACTTTCTAAGCAATCTCTCCAAAGCAGAGGGCATTATTCTGACTTTCCTAACGAAGATGGATGGACAATAAGACAGAGGCCTTAATGGATAACCCAGGCTTCACTGCAAGCATTTTCTACAGAAAAGATGGAGAAAAATACAGGATGGAAGGCCCATGGCTTAGGAGACAATCCCCAGCCCCAGCCCTGGCCCACAGTCGGCCTCTGCCTGATCAAGGCCACCAGAGTCCCTGGCTTGTCGTGGGGAGGAGCATTTCTCCTCCCCACACCAGAGCTGCCACGGATCTGATAGCACCACTCCAAGATCGATGGCTGCTCTCAGAAGAACACGAGGGCCACTCTCACAGCTGTGTTTATCTGTCGCCTTCACAGTTTATTCCACTGCCTGAAAGATCAATACGTCACCATTTCCAAAGGCAGTACAGTGAGCAGGGTTGTGAAGAACCAGCTCTCTCTCACTGCTGTGACACCTCACAGGAAAAGCTTCCTGCTGCATAATTTGTTGCTGTTGTTGCTGTTGCCAATCTCGATTTCAGACCCCAGCGATACAATGTCAATGGAGACTCACCCACAACCAAGATGTTAAAAGACCACCTGAGTGGATTATCATGCCATGACGTCACCAAGAGGAAGATAAGCCATCCAGTTAAACACAGTCGCTGTCCTCAAGCAACCCACCATCACTTCTAACCAAGACAAACAAACTTCATCTATTTCCTTTTTTCCCTTTCTCCTTTTTTTTTTTAACCCGATTTGAGAATGCTTGGTGCACCAGCGGGGCTGGGCTGCATTTCACTCTTGACTGGGTACAGTGAGATTGCTAATCAGGATTACTTGATTCAGTCAACACTGATTTCAATAAAAAGACCAAAAAAATTATCATAAATATAGAGAAAGTGCAGGCGGAGGTGACAGGTGATTAAAATCTCATTCGCTTAGAATCAGCCTGACTCATGGACGCGGGGGAGGCAAGGCCCAATTCTGCCATGGTGATCATCATCCAGCTCTCTACAGCTACTCCTGAGCACAAACACAAATGTACACGTACACACACACACACACACACACACACACACACACACAGGATATCAGGTCCGCAGACTAAGTCCCTAGTATAACCCCTCTTAAACAGAGCCTGTGGACAAGGGTTGAGGAAGGGCTGGTAGGGGCTTCAGGGAGATGCCCTAGCATCAGGAGAGTTAGGTCAGCTCCAGTTATAAAGGAGAACTGCAGCCTGCGCCCTGTGGAATGTCCACACCAACAGCTTAGAAATATCTCAAGGCTGAAAGCAACCTGCCCAGCCATATACACAGCATTTAGAGGGTGGATCAGGGAATTAAAGACACCGACATAGACATATTCAATGACACAGAAGCAAAGACAGCCTCCAAGCCCTCATCTCTCAATGGGCCTTGAGCTAAGTGGGGGTACTGCACCCTATTCCAGCAGCCTCAGGGTGGGCTACGGAACCTCTGAGACTCCTTTCCTCTGTGTCCAGTGTCAGATCAAGTATGGGGAGGTGAGAGAAGGTGAGCACTCCCATTCTGTCACCTCCCGAGGCTGTCAACCATCTGGCCTCCGCTGGGCTACCCAGGCACCACGGTTCTGAATGGGCTCTGCCCCCCTCACCTCTTCTCACCCTCATCCCACTCAACTTCCTCTCAGGTGGACTCATAGACTTCACCGTAGCCCACCCACAGGGGCACACACCAAGGCTCTCTGCCTCTGTGCTCTCACACAATGGAGCTACCAGGTTTGATAAATTAAAACACACACACACACACACACACACACACACACACACACAGATACCCAGCTAAATTTGCATTTAGGCAATAACTGTTACTTTAGGATATGTATATCTCAAATATTGAGGGAAATACAGTCTTTAATGTTACTTGTTGGCTTGTATGAAATTTAAGTTTAATTGGACATCCTGACATTGTAAGGCAACCTTGTCCCAGAGGTCAGAGCTTTGTACCTCCCTGTCTTTAACCTCCTCTCTCTCCATGATCCAACTGTGCCTGAAAGCAGACCCCCTTTCCACCCTTCAAGTCCCCAGTGGTCTCTCCCAGTTTCAGGTAGAGATGCTGTTTCCCTGGCCCTGTTTAACGGCTCAGAACAAGCACTCCCCCACATGTCTGATTCTTGCTGAGAGTTCAGGGGATACTGAGGGAGCCCAGTCTAGAAGCAGATGTGGTCCCATGAGTCTACTCTGTCCCTGCCCAGCAAGAGCTCAGCAAACACCAGCAGCTCTAGGTGAGGTCCTCAAAGCCCTCGGGACCTCTGGGTGCTCTTTCTGATGGGTCCTCCCTACACCATCCTATCTGCAATTTCATCTCAGGGCCAAATGCAAATGAGTCACTCTGAGTGATTAGTGAGTATTAGCTCATTTGCATACTATTAAACTGCATGCTTTAGCGGTGGGGCTGGGAGTGTCTAAGTTCTATGTTCCCTCCCTCTCGTTTCCATTCCCTCCTATGATCCTGATGCTCCAGTGAGAAGAGGGGAATCTTGCACACTGGAAAAAAAAATTGAACACTCCACGGGCACCAGGCCAGGTATCATGTAACCAAGGCAGGATTTCCAGATTTAGATCTCAGGTGTTCCTCCCATGAACAGATCTAAAGTTAGCAGGACATGCAGATACAGGTCAGGTTCAAAGATCTAAGAATTCACTGTGCAAAACTGAGCCAGCGAAATATTCTAGAACTTTCTAGAGCACTCTGGAACACTCCTGCTCTGTGCCTGCTGATAATCTAACCAAATAAACAGACTTGACATTTTTGGATAAGCATGTCCCAGTATCCTGAGTACATTAAACACACTGATCCGAAAATGTTAGCCATAAGCTCACAGCTGTAAGCCATATATCTGACAAGCTTCACAACAGCTTCTCATCGTGTCTGTGTGGCCCAGCCCTCCTAGGAATTGGCCTCACAACTTGGCTCCTATCAAAGAGTAAGGTTGAGCACGCTGCCTGAGTAAGGTGTGGAGCTGACAGGTGATGTTTCTGGACCAGAGCTACTCATCCAGAAGGCCACCCTTCCTAAGCACAACCCTACAGGTGGCAAATGGCCTATCCATGCAGCCATGTCAGGGGCCAGCCTGACCCACAGCACAGGTCTTAGCATGCCCAAGAGGAGGATACGAAGTGAGGACTTTCCACCCAGAGTCTGGCCTCCTGCTACACTATGGTCTGGCAATGGACAAGCTGACAGAGCAAAGGGTCAGTGTGTGAGCAGACGAATAGAGAGAAACCGGATGTCAAGAAGGGCCACACTCTGGGGCTAGAGAGATGGCTCAGCAGTTAGGAGCACTGACTGCTCTTCTGAAGGTCCTGAGTTCAAATCCCAGCAAACACATGGTGGCTCACAACCATCCATAATGACGCTCTCTTCTGGTGTGTCTGAAGCCAGCTACAGTGTACTTAGATATAACAATAAATAAATTTGGGCTGGAGCTAGCAGAGGTCCTGAGTTCAATTCCCAGCAATCCCCACATGATGGCTCACAACCATCTATACAGCTTACAGTGTACTCAAATACATAAAATAAATAAGTAAATCTTTAAAAAAAAAAAAAAAGGCCACACTCAACCATAGGCAACACAGACAAGGAACCTCATAAAAAGCAGATCTCAGAGTGTCTCTTAAGAACCAAGAGCCCCTCCTCCACCACCGTGCCACTATGGGGAGAGGAACTTCCTGAAGTTACCCCACCCCCAACCATGCAGCTGGTGCCTGAGGCCAGCTAGAGGAGGCAGCAGGTGCAATCCTAGAGGCCTGTGTACAACAGCAGCATCAATTCCAATTACAAAAATCATTACATTATGGAATTATATAGAATTCTACTTATGGAATTACAGAAAGCATCACAGACTGACGCTGGTATTCCATGACAGTTCTCAAGTCCCTTTTGTTTATCCTGAAGGTAACAGTCCTCGAAGGACAGTCTATGGAAGGCAAGGGCTAGCCCAAAGCCTCCTGCTTGCACCAGATGGGCCAAGGACATGACCCCAGTGGGTACTGCCCAAGGGACATGGAAGGGCTGGGGATATTTCTGGGGACAACGTCAGCAGCTGAGACTACAGAATACAGCAAGGGTTGCCCAGGGCTCAAAAAGGAGATGGCTTCAAGTAGCTGGGGCAGCCGATGGAAGCAAGGCAGCCTGTGTGTAAGGGACAACCACTACAATGTCCCAGAGGGCAAGGCAGCCTGTGTGTAAGGGACAACCACTACAATGTCCCAGAGGGCAAGGCTGAGCAGACAGAGTTTCTAATTTTGAAGATGATTTTATTCTTGATTTCTTTATGCCCTAGACTCCATGCAGTTCACTTTATAAGAAGAAAGTGTTATCCCGAATTTCAGGGAGGCACTCTTCAAACTATCACGCACAAGAAAAGGCTGAGTGAGTCCCTGAAAACTGGAAAGGCACTAGGGGTAGGCGACCCATCTCACAGATACAGCACTGCCCCAGGGGCAGGTGACCCATCTCACAGACACAGCACTGCCCCAGGGTAGGAGTCCTGCATTCACTAGGATCAGAGAGTTGACCATGACCTCTGTGGACAGCAGGGGCTTTCATCCCTCAAGGGATGGGGTCCACGACTCTCTCGAATACAGAGGCTCTTGGTTTCTGCATAGAGTGGGATAGTTTTCAAGGACACTCTCAATCCCTAGGTTGAGGATCTGGGCTCCCAAAGGCCCAGACAGGCCTTCCCCTGGGGACTTTTAGAAACAGACATTGGAAAAACAGAGACCCTTAGGAGAAAAGGTGGCAGCAGTGCACACGGAGATTCGGATGAATCCTCTCATTCTTACGGTTCTGTTTAAGGATCTGTGTTTCTATGTTTTGCACAATGTGTATGTGTTGGTGTGGATTAGTATGTATGCATGTGGGTGCTCGTGCACAGGTATGCATACACATATGAAGGCCAGAGAACAACCTCAGGTATCTTTCGTGAGGTGTTATCCCTCTTTTGTTTTTAATTCTTAGTATTTATTTATGTAACTTTACTGTATGATTGTTTTTGCCTGTGTGTATGTCTGTATACCAAGCACATTCCCGGTGCTCAGAGAGGTTAGAAGAGGAGATCAAAGCCCTTGGTACTGGAGTCACAGATGGTTGTGAGTCACCATGTTGGTGCTTCAAATTCAACCCCAAGCCTCTATAAAAGCAGCAAGTGCCATAACCACTGAACTATCTCTCTGGTCACATCCTTCTTTATTGTTTGAGGCAGTCTCCCACGTAACACATAGGTTAGGCCGACTGGCCAGAGAATGCCAAGACCTCAGCTGTTTGCACCTCTTCAGAGCTGGGATCACACTGCCACCCCACACAGCTTTTTAGATGGGTTCTGAACTTGGGTCCTAGTGCTTAAGGACTGAGCCATTTCTCAGCCCCTTGTCTTGCCTGCATTTATTTATTCATTTAGCCACACATGGGGAAGAGACAGTTCGAGGGCACTGTAGACAGAGCCAGCCTACCCGCTGCAGCATCCTCCATCTGCTGAGGGCTCAGCATTATGATGTTGCCTCTCTGAATTTTCCTGTCATAGAGCTTAATCAGATTGAAACCCTTTCAGCACTTCTCATTGATAAATGGAATTAGAATTCCCATGTGGAGATGGACTTCTCCAAGTCAATAGCCAACTTCTGTTGCACAAGCTAAGACTAGGTCTCTGAATTGTTTCAAGGGCTGAAAAAAGGGTATGAACCTTATAACTACACTCAAAAACAGTCTTTCCAGACAGCTGCTGAGAACTTGAGAAGCCCTGAGGTAGTGAGCGTAGGGTCCCTTTGGCTGCACCTCCTATACACAGCAGAATTTTCTGTATGTTTCCCTGTTTGTGTCCAGAATACTCTTTATCTCTTTTGTGATTTTTGTTTTTTGAAGCAGGGCATCACATATCCTGGGCTAGCCTGTAAAGCCTTACACGGTTGAGAATGACCTTAAACTTCTGATGATCCTCCCTCCCCTCCCAAACACTGGGATTGCAGGTGTACACTGTGTATCCGGTGTTCTCAATCTCCTTTCTAAGCTCACAGCTCTGAAGATCTCTAGCCCAGCTCTCACAGGAACACAAGTGTCCCAGGGCATCTGCTCATTATCCACAAAGCCACACCATGTGTACATATGTGCTCACTCATATAAACCACCTGACAAGCACGCAGTCACCCACAGCATTCTGCACAGGGTGCATGTCACAGCCGTCCATCACAAGCAGCCTTCTCCTCCCACCTCATGGGCCTAAAGTCTGAAACCTTCCCAGAATTTCCTGGAGATCAAGAGAGAAAAGCACTCTCCAGAGCTTACGGGGTCCAACCTCAGAGCCTGCTGGCCACTATGGGCCCTAGCAGTTAGGGGGTGCATGAATAAGGGACCCCAACAGTCTGGGTTTAAATCCCAGCTGTAGACCCTCCCAGCTGAATCATCGCCGACAAGCTTCTTAATGCCCCAAATTTGAGAAGATGGCAATAATTATGACTTAACTTTGCAGACATGTCTTTCAATGACACAGCTGTGATCACCCTACAACCTCTCACAGGGATGAAACAGGGCTTCAGTGGTGGGCTCCCATATCTGGCCTCCTCTGACATCTAGCAGGAAGTGGAGACTGGCCAAAAAGTAGTAGCCATATTCTTACTCCTTAGCATAGAGTCCTGGAACTTTTCCCATCCAAGGCCACCTGTCTATCCAAAGGGCAAGAGGCACATCAAGGTGAAGAAGGACTCACACACCCCCAACTGTCAGATAACTGCTGAGGACCACCCACCACTTTTTCATCCCTAGATGGTGTCACCAGACTCTCCAGGGTCTCCATGGACTTAAACTTCCCCAGGCCCCTTCCTGAGGGACTTTAAGCACAAGGTGACCTTCCTGGCTATGACTTTTTCAGAGCTTCCCAGGTTTTAGGAATTCATGAGGAAGAAAGGTTGCCTGGTCCCCACATGACTTATGAAAGCTTGGTCACGAGTTACAGGGAATGTTTATATTTCAAATTAAGAAGGAAAGCTGAGTGGCTAGGCTAACAAATGTCATCACTAAACTCAGCCTGTGGCAGGCACCAAGTTCAAAGTACCAAAGTATCCCCTGAGGTGCTCAGCAAGATACAGCTAAGAAAGGACAGAGTAAGACAGGTGGCTATTCTGGCCCTCACCCAGAAGCACAAGGCAACAGTCCTTAAGGACATATACTAGGGACAGCACTCATTTCTGCTCTCCCTCTGCCCACTGATGAGTGTTGGAGGAACAGAGCATCCTGGGGCTTGCCACTAGCCCACTACCTGCTTCCAGGAAACAGACCCTGAGAAGGGCCTCTGAGGCGGGACATGAGTGTGACAAGCGACAGCCTTGCAGGCATCTGATGGTGAGGGTCATAAAAGCCAGGAGAGAAAGGTAAGGGAAGAAAAGGAGAGCAGAGCAGGGCTCTCTCCAGGGGCCTCGAGGTCAGAGGATGGAAGGGACATGTGGGATCCCTCCACAGTATAACCCAGGTGGTTGTGGCAGTGAGGCAAGGACAGAGCTACCAGTAACAAAGTTGAGCCTCAAACTCTATACCAGCGGCCCAAGCCCTTGTGTCTCTGGAGCCAGCAGAGAGGTACCATGGGGAGCCCGATTCCCTTAATTCAGGCACAGGAACCACACAGTCAGCCAACACAAATTTTGTACATTGTCTGGTTTTCCCCTTCTTTTTTTCCTCTCACAACTTTTACAAACCTAAAAATGACGTGTGATCATTCAGATGTCTCTGAAGACTCTGAGTGGACTTCTAACGCTGTCCCCTGTGGGGCAGCCCTGCCTGGCGTCAGTTGGCAGTCTCTTGACACTGTGCGTGGACATCTTCTTCCAGGGACGGCAAAGTAAGCTGTTCCTAAGAAAATGAACCTCCTCCCCAACCCTTCAACCAAAAATCAGATTTCATTCTGACATACAGGGAAATGGCTCTCAGTACATAAAGACCAAATCAAACAGGAACAAGCCTCAGATACCCCAGCACAAACTTTCCTAGAACACAACACCATATATAACAGAACACCCACCACACTGCAAGGACAGCCATAGGATCCTAGAAGACAGGCAGAAAACAACCAACATAGTGGGTCACCCAGGGCCTGGGACAATTTGGGACCTCCCGTACACAGAAACATTCAGCGATGAAGATTATGTTCTGTTCTTAAATATCAAAATGTTTAAATAAAACCGAAGGCATACTACATTCGGTACTCACATTTGGTGTTAGGTGAACAGAACAGACAGACCCTCTTCTCGTTACCATCCAGTGGGAAGAAGATACATCCTGTGCAGAAGAGGAGCCAGACACCTTGGTTTTCCTGATACCAGATCACACTACCAGTGACACTAATTCTGAGGACCTTGAAGTGAGATACATTCTAATTTAAGGTATTTACTTATTTATTGCTTCCTAATGGGTGTTTCCCCTTATAGTGCAAAAGGAAAGGCTACAGAGAAGATGGATTTGGTCCTCCTCTCTTACACTGCTTTGCAAGCACGATAGGAAGTGGCTGCTCAAAGACCCAACTATTTCTTCTACACAAACAAGGCCGCCAGGCAGTTCTTCATTACAGCCATGCCTGACCTGGCCTTCCCAGTTGGAGGGGATTCCAGAAGCTCTCCACAGACAAATAAACAGCAAATAATTCCAGGGGACAGCCTTGTAGAACTGATTCCTTAATCAACAGTTAAAGAAGCAAATTGGATTTGCCCTATCACAAAAAAAGAAATTAATCCCAGACCGTAGTTATTGTCTTAAGCACAAGAAGGTTGTCTTAGAGGCTTGGCTGGATAATTTCATTTTAAAAGTATCTCTAAAATTTGACATCCCCTGGGATTTGTGGTTTTCTCCATCATTATATAACTGTAAACTTCTGTATGTTAGAGATTGGATAATTCCTTTCAGCTGGACCTGGCCTCCAGCGTGTTTGGATGCTAAGGATGCGCGCTAACGGGTTGCTAGGGGTTACTAGCCGGTCTTGGGAACAGGATGACTTCCCAGAAAACGTATCAAAAGTTAGAGTGTTCAAGACTATTCTAACTTATTTTACTCGGTTCGCTTTTTAAGTCTCTGCTATTAATTAGAAGAACTGCTAGAGGTTGCTTTGCTCAGGCTGCATCTGTAGAAAACAACAAAAACAGAACAGAAACAAAGGCCCAGTCTCTCTGAGGTGGCCAGATCTGCTCCTGTTGAGCAGTTCTGCTAGGCTGAGCTCTCGGTAGCTATATGTTCTTGAGGCTTTCTGCAGAGGAACTAGCCTTCACGCACACGGCAGTCACGTGCTGGTCCAGTCACACAGCACCAGCTGACAGGGTAAAATGCTCTGCAAAGCCAACTGTCCTGCAGGTTTCCTGCTGTCTCCACACGTGAACTACCTCCCTGGACTTTCCCATCCTGTGCACAGTTTCAAAGTTGATTAACATTTTGTCTCTAGGATTACGTTATTACAGCCTTTATGTTTTAATCCATTTTTTTTTACACCATGGGAAAAGAAAAATACCACTATTTGAGTAATCAAGTTATTCCTGTAAAATCCTAAATAAAATGAGAATTTTATTAAAGATATTTATCTCATACAACAAGAATAAAATCAATTTGTGGTGTCGGTTCAGCATCCAACTACAATAACATTAAAATATATTGTTTACTTGCGGGTGGGGCTGTTTCTCTTTTCAGATTGGTCAATGAGGGGGACGACGTAGCGTCCTCCTTTCAGAATGCTGGCTTGGCGGCTGGACATGGAGGAGAGCATTTTTATTGTTAATCAATGCCAATCAATTCTGAGCCTTGATGTTAAATAGGGATCAATACCACTGGGCTGCAGATGAGATCTGATCTCAATTGCTGAGCAGACCTGCAGAAGTTTTTAATCATAAGGTAAATCAAGACTGGAACATAAGTCAGATGAATTAATATTGGTGGTGGAGGACCTCGCTTGCCACTGATCCAGCACAAGGAAATTTCTGTCATATTTCATTATCACTCTTAGGGCGAGCTGAAGGCAGCGTTTGGGGAGCATTTCTTAGTGGAGGCTGGAGCGCCCCTCACACCACACGGTGAATCCTCGCCGCAACTGCAGCCAGCTGGTCCACCGAGTATAGTTATACGTATGCCCCATGAATCTCATTTTATGCGATTAAGATCCATAAAAATTCAATAGCTTTTCTTCTGCAATTCACATTTTACCTGGTGAAATATCATAAGAATTTCATTATCTTTGCAGCTGTTGCCTGGGATCAAGCAAAGGTTATTATCCTCTTCGAAAACACTATAGAATATGTACGAAAATGTCAGGAGAACTGGGCATTTAAAGCTTGATTTTTTAAAAGAAAAACACTGTCTGAAGTTTAGAATAAACTGCACTTGACATTTATGTACCATGATGCATTTCTTGGTAAACTGATTTTGCAAGGAAATTCTTTGAATTCGACTCTGTGACCAGATTGTAAAAGGAAAAAGAAAGATAGGACGGGAGGGTTGGAGAGAAGAAGGGAGGGGAGAGGGAAGGGAGAGGAGGGAAAGGAAGGAGAGGAGGAGGAGAAGGAGGAGAGAGAGGTCAGGGGGTGAGGAAAGGCAGCACAGCGGTCCCAGAGCCCAGTTCCCTGCCTCACATCAGTTTGTATAGGATTTCCTAACCTTTCAGATAACCATCCCTGGGAAGATAACTCTGAGAACCCTGGCCAATTGGAATGGTGTGATCCTAGGCTTGCTCAGGCCCCTTTAAAGCGTTTGAAGAAAAATGGTCAGTGCGGAGAAAGTGATTGATCAGAACGCTCTGTAAATCACGCGGATTCCGTACTATCCTCCGGCCTCACTGCTAGGGCTCCACCTATGATGATAAATTAGCATTAGATGGGACCTAATGAGTTTACTAAACATTTGGGATTTGTGCTAATAAACTGGCTGGCTGTGAACTAGCGAAGGCGATGAGCAATCCCGTGGCTCTCTCTTATCTCTGTAACATGACAGTTGAACCACGCTTCCAATCTGCGATCAATTCATCATCCGACACCATTGTACATTCCTCACAAAAAGATAATTACTGCTTCCCTGGATCAGAACAGTCATATTTCCTTGGAATTGCAGGTCCTGATAGCAGGCTCTGTCACTGCTGCCTTGAGCCCCACTGTACAGCTCTATTTATGATCATTATTTTCGCCTAAACAAGCCTTTTTCCTCAACTTGATAACGAAACCTGCTATGATGAGGCAGGGCAGTGACGACATTGTTTCCTCTGCGGAGTGCTTTTACATTTAGTGGAGGCTGCTGGCAAATATTTTATTCAGGGCATTAGTAAAAGTCTCCACTCGTTAGAGAGTATCACTACCATTCCCTTCAACAACAACAAAAAGAGAATCCTGTTTCCAGCTCTGATTTGTTAAAAAACAGAGAGTAAGAGTAAAGCCAGCCACGTCACAAGGAATAAATCAAAACGTGATTAAAAAGACTGTAGCTGGTTTAAAATCACAGACCCCTTGCCTTCCCTGTTCCTCCTTCTGGGTTCTCCCTCCTCGCCTTACAGGGATCTGCCCTGCCGACTGGTCACCTCTCTGTGACCCCCGCACACGCAATAAATTACCATAACACATAACTCTGAAACAATGTAAATTAGTTACTGTGCACAGCCTAATAAATGGGGACAAATGAGTTCGGTGCTGGAAAGGGGTCTGGATGCTCTAATTGCTGGGAAGAGTTATCCTAGGTCTTAGCAAACATGGGCCAGGACCACTACTCACGACAGATACTCTTGAGCCCAGCAAGCACACTTCGCACTGCATTTTTTTTTTGTTACTAGGCCTACATATAGGCCTGAGAGCATGAAAGAAGTATTTTCAAATTATAGGACATATGTGGGTGTCAGGATATTCTGACCAGAGACAAGCTGTTTTTCAATCGTGACCAACAAGACAGGCTACAAGAACAGAAAACCGTGTCCAGGACAAGTGCCCCAACAGTCAAGCAGAGTGGGAGAGAACTGACCTTGAATGGGGAGTGGGTGAGGGCAGGATCTGCATCTGAGCCACACAAAGGCCCAGTTCTGGATGGGACCCTGGCTGTGTAGTAACTTGCATGACTCATTATTTGTTCAAAGTAATGATCTTTGGGAAAAGGACCGTTATATTTAGAGCCCGCTTGTCACGTTTAATAAATGGCAGGGACTGCTGCTCCCCGTGAAGCACTCTCCCAGGTCCTGCTTCTCTCCCTGGGGCCTCCCCTGGCCGGGGACCCACAGCAGCCGATGTCTGGGTAACTGATGGCTGCTGCCCAGTGGCCAGCTCAGACTGGTGACCTCTCATGGTGGGGACACACCGTTCATCCAATCCAATCCCCGACTTGTTTCCTGACCCAATCTTCCGGGTGTCACGGGGCTTATCGCTTCATTGAGAATGTGGAAGTGGATGGGGAACCGTCTCTGGCCACATGCCCAACAACCAAATATCAAGAAGAGAGGCCACCCGGCCACCCCATCCCAGCACACTGATCTGATTTACAAACCTTCCCTAATGTGAAACAAATGCTGTTGGTGTGAATTCATACTTAACCGTAAAAGCCCAAGCATTACTCTGTCTCGTATTAAATACCACATATAACTCTCAGCAGGCTTTATGTTCTGTTTTACTGTCAGCGATGGCTAAAGCTGGCCTAACATTTTGTTTGGCAATTAGAAAAATTTGTAGTTTAATTTATTAAACAAAAAAAAGCCAACAAGTACAGCAAACGTTGAATTCATCCCGTTTGTATGCCATGGGGCAGCGTGGGTGCCTTTCCAATAATTTAATCATTCTCCTTTTATGGCCTCTGTGATTTAAATATTCCAAACAGTATTATTTAGGAAATAAAACCCTAATAAGTGAAATTGAGCTGTGCCACTTCAATAAATGCTTAATATAAAGTTAAAATGCTTTAATTTTTTGTAAAGGAGCCAAGAACCTAAAAGGAGGGGGGGGCAAGTGGGACACGCAGCTTGTACAAGCTACAGAACCCTGCAAACAATTGTTAGGGTGGAGAACCTAACAGGCAGCACACAAGCTCAGATGAAAGAGCTGAACAGTGAAGCATCAAGACTGGAGAGAAAGGGACAAACTTTAAAAAGTGACAAAAAGAACCACAAAGTGATAGCAGTACTTAAGGAAAGGACAGGAGGAAAACTTCAGGGCAGGCCGCTCCTGGAAACAGCTGATCTGCAAAGCCTGCATATTTAGTATGGCCCTAACTGTGTATCCCTAAAGGGTAGGGATCCAGGGACAAATGGGCAAGTGCCATGGGTTTGGGAAGGGAGGGGGACAAAGAGTAGGATACTGGGGACAGAGGCCAGGGCAAGATACACGGTGAGAGATACATTCCACCAGACATTTGTCAAATGCCACAGGAGGTACAGCACCCAGGAATTCCTCCAGTCATTTGCAGACTTTAGTTAATACCTATCAACATTAGTTGGATTATAAACAGTCTCCCATACCTAGTGCAAAATCTTCACCCAGGGCATAGGACCAAAGAGGAAATGGCAAGGGAAATTACGCTTTCGGTTCGGTTTTCTGTCAGACTAAAAACTGCTCTGGAAAGCCATCTGGATGCACAGACAGGCAGCACACATTACACAGCTCCAAATTCTCTGTCTATAGTCTCTGCTTCCCTGGGCACACCTGTGATGCCCATCCTCCCCTCCTGCCTGTAGGGTGGCATTCTACAGAAACAGGCACAGGTCTCCTAGTAGTAAGGACTTGACACAAATACCTGTCTCCCTTACCTGTCGGAATGGTACTTAGATCCCTGCCTATTACACCTCTGGCACTGAGTGTTTTAGCAACCTTGAAGGATGCTCAAGGAGAAAGCTTGTCCTCAAGCTGGGGAAGAGACTGTCTCTGACTCCAGAACCAGAAATATCAAGTTGACTTGGCTGGAAGTGACACCCCTTCCACTGGGCTATAGTCACCCTGTTCCTAATGACAGGCCCTATCACTTGTCAAAGTTGGATGACCTACTAGCTCATGACACCTGTACTCCCAAGGAAGGTGGGACACCCATCGAGGACTGTAATCAAATCTCAGACTGGTGCTGCACCTGTCACTCTCAGGGGGACCAACCAGGCTCAGGCTCTACCTGTTTTATAGAGTCTAGAGCATCTCCTCTGTACACATGTGTACAACTTGGACTCTTGGTGACAACCCCCAGAGAAGAAGGCATTATGCCCTCACAGAGGCCTGTAAGCACGGGGCCAGCCTCCGAAGTGAAGGATAGCTTCCTACTTTGTAAATTTGTCATCAGGAGGGCAAATGTTTGGCGATCCTTGAACACTGCCAAAGTTGTGTTTGGTTGTGGCGCTTTACCATGGCACCCTGCCCTTGGTGCTTTCTGCTGAGAGAAAGAGCTAGGAATTACAAGAAGGGGGTGGGGTGAGGGGTAGAGGTGGGGCAAGGCTAGAGCTGCCTGTCGGGCAAAGGAGGCCTCCCAGATGTGCAGCAACTCCTGAGTCTTCCAGCAGAGACATGCTGGAGCCGGCTTCTTCCGCTCGTGGGGCCTGGGCTCTGTGTCCTGCAACAACACCACCCGAGCCCCTTCCTTTCTGCACATGGTAAACTCATTTCCTAGTGAATTACCGGGAAGGCACTCGGCATGGCCCTGATGCTTTCAGGGGATGCTCACCACCCACAGACCCTTCCTAGATTTTGAGCATTTTCTAACTGAATAACCCTCAGTGAAGGAATTACAGATGGACAGGGCTGTTTTTCTTTCTCTTTAAAGGGCAGGAGCAAGAAGTGATACAATATCAAACTAAAGTCGGAGTTGTCCTATGCCCACGCCTGTAGTAAACACAGTGCTCTTCATCCAGTTGCTTGGCAAATTTACGGCATTTACCATTTTGACAGATGCGACGGGCTATTCTTGGAATAAAGCATTTTTTAGAGAGAGCGTTGTCGAGCTTTGAGGATGCAATGAACATTAGTTACTCCCACCCCCAAGTTCGAGAAGCTTATAAAATACAAGAAAACCCTTAACCCATAAAAATCCCTCCACTTATTTTTCTAAATGATAGCCATATTTTTATTTTAAAGCATTCATAATGCCAGCATAATGTCTCATTATATAGAGTTTTAACCACAAACATTTTGGAGAGATTTGCTACTAAGATAAACAAACAAGAGGAACGTGTGTTCTGGCAAGCAGTCAGGAGCGGACGGGTGAATGGTTTTCATTTTCTCGGAGTGCGAGCTAAGGCAGCTCCGCCAAGTACAGGTTAAGCTCCTCGAGTTCTCACTTCCTGTACCCCCACTTGTCAATCACTTCCTGTCTGCCACGACAATCTCCATCATTAGAGCCTGGAATTTTTATCTCCTCCAATATGCCTCCCGTTGCTACTGTGAGTTTGAATTCTGATAAATTATTCACCATCTTTGAAAAGTAACCGAAAATTATAGCATCAACTCTAGCCACCTATATCTAGGGAAGATCGCCCTCCTCCTCCCTGAGTGCGTCCCACATGCTTCCATGAGGCCAGTTTCTCCTGCGTTCTCCAGCGTCACGAGAAGGCCTCTGGCCAGCCCCAATTATCTTCTGGTGCACAGAGCGTAATTATTTGCTTCCTGTAAGCATGCGTAACAGAACTCTGAGTTTGGACGGCTTTCCATACAGTAATCCAATTCGTCCATGCCGTCCTAACACGATTACAGGCACTGGCTATATCTTTGCTCTTCACCTGATAAGGCTGCCGCAGAGGCGCGGGATGGTCTGCGTCAACATCCCTCCTGGAGTATAGCTTCTGACAGCCCTGCTTCCAGCCCCTCCCTCCTGCCCTGCCTTTTCATGGTAACCAGCTGCCTGCTGCTGCCTGCCCCTAGCAGGCAGCACCACACAGTTTCAGCCCTTGCAAGAGCTGATGAGAATCTGAGCTGGTTAAGAGTGCTGCGGAAGTCATTGTGGGCCTGTGGCTTGTTTTCCAACCCAATTCTACACCAGTCTGGCCTGGTCACCCTGTAGGCCTTACCCAGCCAGCCCAGGCAGTCATAAATCTCTGTAGGCCTCCTTAGCTTAGAGCAGAGATATAAACCCTAGGCCTGATGCTGGCCCCAACACCCTACTCACCGTGACACACAGCCTTGACTTATACACAGATGCAGCATGCCTAATGCACAGTTGTGGCAGGGTGGTGGGCTCAGAGGCATGCATGCAAAGTGGGCACTGTTCCTAGTGCTACCCTCTCTAAATGAGAGCATGTCACTGTGACTCTGTTAAGCTGCTCTTCCTTTTCTGTTTATTTTCAGAAGTTTATGAAAAAAATTAAAGGATGAATGAACATGGTGAACTTTTTGCCTCTCTCCGTTGGCATACCAGGGAATAAAACAGCCATTCACACCTGAGCCTGGCCGTGCCAAATGGGGCTCGTGCCAACCAGAATCAGAGTCTTTGTAGCCACTCCATTCATCCAAAGTGCATTTTAATATTGCCAAATTTCTAGCCAATATTTTCCCTTCTCTGAAGTCCCCATGTATTAAAACAGACCCAGAACCAAAGAGTGTCTCAGTTTGGCAGCCAAGGCCAAGAGGAGGACTCCAGGGTCTCGAGGCCTATTTGATGATAATTATATTCACTTTCAAGAAAACTGAGAAGGAGAAATTAACGGCAAACTATGCTGTTCTTGCTGTATTATGCATACAGAATGACAATCCGTCATTTCAGAAGTTAACAAACGGTCTCCATTCTGCAGGTTATCCAAATGCTACTGAATAGAAAACCTTGGGTTCCCTAAATGATGTGTAATTAAAATTATTTTTAAAATCCTCCTTGACAGGCCGAGGCTTAGCCAAAATGTAAATGACATTAAAGAAGACAATGAATTTAATTTTATTTAATGTCCCTTTTTGCAGATCCTCATTTACATAGCATTTTTAACAAAAGCGTTGACCTTATAAACGCTGGCATTTGTACAGCTCGCCGAGTTGGATTTAATCACGCTCGTGCAAGGCCATGAGGGAGGGAGCTTTAAGTTCTCTGCTTGGAGATGGAGTAGGAATAAAAACATCGGGACTGGTCAAATGTTTATCCACCCTGCTTCTGAAAACAACCTGACAAGAAGATGTAAGGGCTGGGGAATAGCCCGGTGCTGTTTGTAAGGCTTGGTAATAATCATACATAATCGTTTGGAAATATAGCTAATAAAAAATATAATGAGTGTTCAGCAAAATCGGCATTAGGCCCAAATTACATGATATTAATACTTGAACAGGTGCAGAAAGGAGCTTTAAATGAGGTAAATGAATAAATTGTCCCAGAGCACAACTGTGTGCACTGACAAAAAGTCAATCCCATGAATAATTCAGCAGGCAGGACTGCCAGCAAAGGTCGGCTCTCTTTGACCTTTGTGACAGGAAGTGAAAGGAAACACTGTTGACTAAAAAAAAAAAAAAAGAAAGAAAGAAAGAAAGAAAGAGAGGAGAGAGAGAAAGAGAGGAGAGAGAGAAAGAAGAGAAGGAAAAAGAAAAAGAAAACCTTCGGTCCTTTTGGGCTACCGTTCTGCAATCACTTTAAAGGTATGGTAAACTTAAAACACACAAACGAATCAAAGCAAGGCTTTGGAGGGCCGAGTGGGAGCACAGAGCTAAAATCGCTGGTACTTACACCCTCCGACCAGAGATGGTGTGAAATCGCAGACAATGAGAGGTTAAGCAAATAATGTTTTTCTACAACCCAATGTCAATTATGTATAAAAATCTGAGGTCAGCTGAAAAGTATTTTCAGAGCCCACAGGGCTGAAATTCTGTAACAGCTGTTAAATATGACAAAACTTCATGCACCCCCTCCCCCAAAAAAGAAAAACTACAGCCATTCCAAACTCTGTAAGAAAGAAAATAGGATAAACAGATGTCTGGCTCCCAGACAGGAAAGTAGGGCAGACTTGGAATGATAAGTCTCCCAAACTCTATAGACTAATGCCAGATTTATTGGGGAGGGGGCACTGCCTGCTGCAGGGATGCCAGCGAGCAGGACGCCAGAGACAGTGCCATCTGGAAGTGCCCCGCAGAGCGTGCTCTCAGTTGCACACAGCCCACGGTGTGCAGCCAGCCCGAGTGGGCAGCCGCACTGCCCTGCTCCTGCGTCTCCACAGGCTGCAACAGTTGGACTCTTGTGTTTCAGTCCTCTCAGGCTGAGTGAGGAAGGGGAAGGTAAACTGATGTGCCTTCCCCAGGCATTTCCAGAGCTCCTGAGGAAACAGACCCGGATGGCACAGGCGAATAATGTGAGCCCAAGTGTGGTTTTGGTTTAGCAGCTATGCCGGCATCCTGTAATCACTTGCAGCCCTTGGAATGTACGGGTGAAACAGGAGAGATTTATCTGCTCATATTTGGGATATGTGGACAATGGGTGTTCCTAATGAAGACCATCTGCTTTTGTGTTTTCCCAGAAAACATTATTTCATGAGGAAAATAATACTCCCTTCCTTCTCAGCAATACCATAAAAATTCATGCATGTATATGTGACTCTGTTTGTATTTGCATATACATACTTGCATATGTTAGGTGACTGTGGTAGTGCCTAGCTGTGTGTGTGTGTGTGTGTGTGTGTGTGTGTGTGTGTGTGTGGTATGAGAAGGTAAGCCTCTTTTTCTGCATCTGGCTCTTTGTAGGTCAATTCATGCAGATAGTTGTTCCTGTGTGTCTTTCACTTTACAGTGTTATAGTCCTTCTCGTCTTGGTAAGTTGCTATATTACTTTAAATACACGGAACTATAAAAACTTGTTTCTCCAACAGTGTTTTATGTGGAGGGAAACAGTCCATGGGAGGAAAAGCTCCACAGTGAACAAAAAGGTCTCTAATGGGAGACATCCTCACTGCCCCCCCCTACTTTGAAGTGTCTTCCTTGCCATTTGTAAGTATCTAATACTTCTGAAAGATAACTAAACTAAATTGTGTAATTAATTGATTTAAGGCATCAGGGCCTATAGAATGTGATTACCCCGCCAGAGCAGGGGAGCTTCCTTCCCTGTTCTCATAACACACAAAGCGGTTTCAACGTGTCTAAGAGCTTGGTGTGGGTTGGAGCAAATATGGGCCCATTGATCTCAATTCAGGTTGGAATTATTGGTTTATATCCTCAGGACAAATATGCTTTATCTGGTCAGAACCTGTTAAATGTATCCAAAGGCCATAAGGAGCCAGTGAAGCACATTGTATAGAATTCTTAAGCCAACTAACCAAGTGACAAGAGAGCTGGTAAGACCTGTAAACTCACCGATCTGGTGGGACATTTGATTCTGCAATACTCAAGGGGAAAGCCAGGCTAAAAACTCAACAGGAGCAACTAATTTCCAGAGGCAGTCCACACCCTACAGAAATGATCATCACTATGAAACAAGACAGATCTCTGTTGCAAATGACCACATTGCTCCAAAGAGATCGCCTGCTGAAGATGAGCCTCTCTCTTTGATTAACACAAGCTGTCCTAGCAAACACTAAATTCATTTTTCCTTCTCCAGAAATATGCCTTAAACTGGAGATAGTGCCAATACCACAATCATTTCACAGGGATTTACAGCAAGCAACAAAATGCTAATAGTATTTTGTCATTACAAGTGACAGCTCTCTTAAGAATGCTAAAAATGTACATCGCATTTGTCAGTACATAAAACTATCCTTACCTTAAAATCCCTAACATGGAAGGTGATTAAAATTCCTATAAAATTGTCATATCTTTGAATTTAGTAGCAGAGCAGATTTTTCATCAATAATTAAGACCTTCAAAGCATTTATGCCAAGCATAAATGGAGTTTCAATCCTCCTTATTCAAATAAACATGGTAAACCCATTAACCAAATGTTTTTACATTTCTCTCTTCCCCTTGTGCTTCTAGAATATCAATGATCACATACTCCTCATAGGTTATAAAGGTGTGAATGAGCTTTGCATATATTTAATTAAACAAATATAAGCAAGACCCCCCCTTAGAAGAGAATTAAAGAGTAAATTCTGTATATTGGAGGAAAGCACTGCCCATCATGAGATAAAAACTGAGTCTTGGGTGTT
Source organism: Apodemus sylvaticus (assembly GCF_947179515.1). NCBI lineage: Eukaryota > Metazoa > Chordata > Mammalia > Rodentia > Muridae > Apodemus > Apodemus sylvaticus. The sequence goes on along the minus strand of NC_067472.1, from coordinate 68,192,665 downwards.
ATTCACTATCAATATTCAATAAGTGATTGAAAACTGAAGAAATCCAAAGTGCTTTAGAAGGGAGACTCAGTGTCTAAAATGTGAGTCAAACCAACATGGCCTCTCAATCATGGCATATTTTTTAAGCCATGATTTAAAAACAAACCACATTTTAAATCTCCAAATATCACTGGAGAGATGAAGCATCTTTCACAGTGTTATATTAAGGGCTAATGTAGCCGCTTCTCAAGCATCTTACACTCACACAAGATTTCAATGGCTGCTTTAGCACCTTTCTAGCCCATCCAGAGTACTAATAAAATAAAATAAAATAAAATGAGTTCCATCACAGGACAACAACCCGAAACTGTATGACTTCCATAGCCACAACACCGAAACAAATACAATTACATTGATTTCTGTAGCTCCAGCTTCATAAAGTGTTGAACTTGTTCTCCACCGCCTGAGTGACGGCCACAACTGGTCAGCCCTATTTGATTACTAATAAGAGAGCTGTCCCTTCTGTCAGATACCGAACATTCTCCACTAAGCAAACAGCTATTCCAGCTAGTTAAACATTAGCAGTGCTCCCCACCGCTGCCTCAGACTTCTGTAGGCTTAACTCGTGGGGTTTTCCGGGTTTAATTTTTCAGACCCTGGACAGCAAAGTTCATGATCAAAAGATAACTTTGTAATGAAAGCTGCTGAAACTCAACCCCTCTTCAAAACAGTCTAAACCTCTGCCTCACAAAACTGGTGTCATATATACACGTCTAACATTTATTCGATTTGGGCACCAATTTCAAAATCTGCAGTCAATCCACACACTGGGCCCCTTGCTGCTCCCCATTGTTGGGAAAGAAAGAAATCTCCTCTCCTTCTCAGAATAGCCTGGGTGAGTCAGGAGGGGACGGTGGCAGCGTTTTTGTTGTTTCCACTAAGGCAATGCCAAGTGCACATTAGCACCATTAGGACTAATGATTGGTATCTTAAAAGGATGCCACGTTGCCCAAGGAACATGATAAATGGCAAGATGAGGAACAGCAAACCTAAAGAATGCATATAGCTAATCTAGTTATGGAAATTAATGTTGGAAATGTAACCAGCATGTGTAATTAGTTTCAATTATAACAACTTTGGTTTGTTAGTTACATATTTGCTACTTGACATAAACCGACAGCCACAATTGGAAAAAAATTAGGAGACATTTTGCAACTAATTGAGAGCAGATTAAATTCATTCTACCACTGGGCGATGATTGCAAGAGCACCACCACCCAAGCTTCAACTTCAAAGACCATCCAAGGTAAAAAAAATAATAATAATAATATATATACATATATATATATATATATATATAAAATGCAAAAAATGAAATACTTGTTAACAAATTAGCAGAAAGCATTTTATGACATATCTCTGGGTTTAAAGCCAGAGACTCTCTAGGCATAAAGTGCTCCTCACAGTGAGAGCAGTGGCAGATGAAACCGCTTCCCTTGACAACTCACAAGCAATTACTGAATCCCCACAGAGCGAGCCACCGGGTTTCCACGTTAACCCACCTGTGCATGATAACACACGCGGACAAATGGTGCAGTGCACAAGATGAGCCCAGCGCCAGCCGCAAAGCTAAGGAGCCGCTGGAAACCAAGCAAGAAAGAGAGTTTTGCTTGTTGCTACCGTTTTGTTTTGAAAATAAAGAAGTCATCCTTACCTGTCAATGATTACAGGGTCTGAGGGTGTCTCGTTTCTATTACCACAACTCTTCTTGTCACAGCACCGGCTGTGGGGCAATTGTAAACAGGGGTTTCAGTATACAGCTCAGCCTTCTCTGTCCAACTTACAATGTTTTTCAAAGTCTGACAATGAAGCAGTAGGAGTCAAAAAAAATAATAGTTTTCCTACTTAGGCAGCTTGACACATTTCAACCTAGTGAGTGAGTTCACATGCTCTTCTGTGAAACTTCTGTTGGAACTTTCGGCCAGAAGGAGCAGAGTTAAACACATCTATTATTACTAGCAGGGTAGCAAGAGCTCCTATACAAATTATAATGCTAAAATGCAGAAAACATGCTGTTGGTGTTTGTCTTTGCAATGAGCTGAGGAGAAAAGGCTGGAGGCTGGGGAATAACTTTTCACAGCCTCAGCCTTTGTTTACCTCCAATTGTCAAGCTGTTATTTCTGGAAAAGATGCAAGATGCCACCTCTAACCAATATTTCTTTGGGGCATTTATTAATTATAAGCACAAAGGCGTGCATCAATCTATCACAAACTCCTATTGTCGCTTCTTTAAGCCTACCTTAACTCTGTTATTGAAACTTTAATTAAAGCAGAAACGAAACAAAAATGTTATGCTTCTCGCATTTTAAAAAAGCATACTTGTATAATGGTTACATGTCTAAATTAGCTAAATTAACACCATATGGTAGGCAAAGTATATAAAGCCTTTTAAAGCTGACAGCTAAAGTGATTAAAGAAAGTCTACAGTCTTCCACTTAGAGCTTAAATCACATCTGTGCGCTTTCTATGTTAATTGCCGTACATGCAGAAGTGGATAATAAAGAAATTCCACTTTATTGGTTGTAATTTATATTTATTACCTGATATGAGAAAAAGTCAGCTTTTGTATATTGGTGCTGTAACAATACCTCTGCTCAGAAGTGGCATTCAGGCAACAGGCACCATAGCCGAGGAGAGTATGCCCCTCAGAGTATGGGGCCTGCTACTGTAGGCTGCAAGCCTGCACAACCTTTCCTTATTATTCCTTGCAACTATATTTCACATGCCACACATACAAAGTCAATGATGCGTTTTTATTCGCCATGTAGGGGCGAAACTCTTGTGGTAGTTAGAAAAAAACAGGTGGGAAATTGCTCTTCTGACAGAGATCTCAAGTAACGGCACGCTATCTAACAACAATATGAACGATGCATCGCTGCTCTAGGGAAGAGGTTAACTGACAGAATCACAATCCAATTCTCACATACACGAGCTCTGTAATAAGTACAAAAGGCTTTCCTTTTTTATCAATAACAGACAATTGTACGTCTCAGGATGCGAGCGTCGGAGAAGGAAGTAGTCAAATGAGTCCCAGTGAACTCTGACTCCTGCGCGAGGACAGATGCTTCCCCTGGTCTGTTTTCTTTCTTTTCTCTCTCTCTTTTTTAACTATATTGCTACTACACGGTCAACATATTAATCCGCTCTGCTGAGCAGCGGGTTGTATTGACTATCATCACTGATAGAAAAAAACGAGGCGGGACACTGCTCTGGGCTGGCCTGGGGCCTCCTCTGGCCTGCTAGGTTTCAATGGACGCCCTCTCTCCCCCGCAGTTGGGCGGGGTGGCCGGCGCCGGCGAGCGCGGCCCGCGTCCCCATGGCTGGCTGGCGCCATGGCCGCCCGTCTCCCGGGGGCTCACCTGCACATGATCTCGTGGGTCAGCAGCACGCGGCACATCTCCGGATTCTTGTCCTGGCCTTCATACACGATGGCCTGTGTGGGGGACAAGTAGAGACAGGGGTCACGCAGCGCCTACCGCTTGGACGCCACACCACCTCGGGCGCCGCAGGCCTCCCAGGGTGGCAGGTGTCCAGCCCCCCCCCCCCTCCGAGGGGAGTCGACAGGCACACCCGACCACCCTCCCACCCCCGCCACTTGAGTCAGTCGCGGGGATGCCTCGCACTGCCGGCCTGCCCAGCTCTTCCCGTGGGCGCATCCCGGGCCTGAGCTCCGGAGGGCTGCGAGGAGAGCAAGGCAGGGCCTGCCGAGACCCGGGCACAGCCGGCGAGGGCGCGCAGCCTCCCAGCCGACTCCTGGCTCCTGGGACACCGCAACCAGGCGTCGTCCTCTGGCCATTGTCTTAAACGAAGGCCCGATCACTCTGTCGGAAGAAGTCGATCAGAGTGCGCTGCGAGTACAGACGCCGGGAGGACGCCGGGCGCCACGAGCGCTGCCCAGGCCGGGCTCCCCAGCCGCCAGCCCGGCTATGCCCTGCCCGCCGCATCCACACAACACCCCCCCCCCCACAACGTCCTCCCCCGGCTCCTCGGAGCCCGAGCCGAGGCCCGCGACTTGGGCTGCGTGGCTAGGCGTCCTCGGGCAGCAGGAAGCCGTATACGGCGGCCGCACGTGCTCGCGCCACGCTGGGGAGCTAGCGGCCCGCGGGAGGGCCCGGGCCCGGGGGCGCCCCTGCCCGCGCCGCCACGTGCTTCTCGCCCGATGATATTTGGAAAGAAAAGTGCTAATGACCAATCTGGTGTTTATTTTCAAAGTGCTAACAATGATTTTTTTTTCCTCGGGTAAAAAGGCAGTGTCTGTGCGCACGCTCGGGTGGGTTTTGAGCAGAGGCTCCACCAGATGGTGCGAAGCCCTAGGTGCGCTCACGCCGGCGCCCAGCCCGGCTCCGCCGCCGGGAGCCCCGGCTCGGCCGCCCTCGCTGTCGCCCGCCTCGCCCAAAGAAGAGGAGAAAGGCCACTGGGGGAGGGGCGGGAGGCGGGGGCCGCCAGCCGCAGGTTCCGGGCAGAAAATTCCTCCAAGGGGAGGGCTACCCTCTCCGCAGTTCCCGCCCCCCCACACCCCCCTGGAAATTACTTCCAACGTCCTCCGGCACTTTCCAGCACTTCCAGGCGGACAAAGCCCTTTCTGCTAGGCGTCCGGGGACTGGCTTCCTTGGAAGAGGGAAGAGTCTCCGCAAGCCTCGGCCCGCGGCCTGGAGCTCGGCCCGCTCGGAACCACAGAAATGGTGGGAGTCACCACAGGCCAACGAGCCGCTCGCCTGGGGCTGCTGGGCTAGCGGCCTTGGCGACACCAGTACTTCTGAAAGAATGGCTTGTCCTCCGATGATCCCCGTGTTTATATTTGATTTATTTTTTATTTTGTAGCACAAACAGAAATCCATAAACTGTCGGTTCAGCGCCATTGACTCTTTGATCAGTTACTGGGCTATTTCTTTACTTCTCTCCCCCCCTCCATCCCCGTCAGTGAGGAGATTAAATGCCTTTATTTTCTGCACCGTGTAGACTGCAAAGGTACTAGGCTAAATGAACAATAAAAGTGTACTTTAAACGAAGCCTCCTGCTCCTCCCGTACGTGAGGCACAGAAACTTAGCAGCCCCTGCAAAAAACCTCCTAATTAGACTACAGCGATTCGCAAAACCTTCTGCCCGACATACAAAGGAAATAAAAGCCGCCTAACAAACAGCAGCCGAGTTCCAGAGCTTCTGTGAATCGATGCAAGGCTGGCAAAAGGGCACACCACAGTCTGTGTCAGAAAAACACGTTTACCTGCCAGAGCTTTGATCCAGGAGAAAACCACACAGCTCTGGGGCTGCAGACATTAAAACCTCATGCTCTGGCTGCCTAGGTAAGGACAAACTTTTTCAAAGAGAAATAAAATGTGCAAAGTGTGCTCAGAGAATGTGAGGCAACTGTGCCCGACTGCAGGGAGCTCTTTCCCACTTGGTTCATGATACCGAAAGTTAGCATCAAAAATGAAGAGAGTACTTTCATTTCAAGTATGACCCTGCAGCTTAAAAGTATACTCTCCATTCTAGAGCAATCAGTGCAGGGTGTGCTTAACTTAAGGAATTCTATATGCATATACCCAACATTCTATTTTAAGAAAGTGGAAACAATGTCCTTAAAACAGTAACACATCACCCAGTACAACATTAGCAGTCAGAGATTGGACACCCTCAAAAAGCAATGAGGCGCCTTTCTGCAGTTAATCACATTACTGATAGCCAATAGTTATCATCCAAAAAGTTGACCAAGACAGGTTAAATAATTTAATAAGGAACTGCTTGTAATTATGTTATTTACAAGGTATGACAGAGGGTGGGAGAGAGCAGAGCAGTGGATGGGTTTGAGTGACCCCTGGAGCTCAGACTTTGAATTATGGAGATGGGGGGCTGAGAGGTGAAGATGGACTAGAGGGGAACAAGGTGACTTTTCACCCCAGCACATTTAACTTTTAAATCCAAATACAGGGCTCCTGTTACCAGACCGCGACACTGGAGAGGAGGAGGGAAAATAACTAAGGGAGTCCAAGTCAATGAGCTTTGGGAGCATCAGTTGTCTTTGTTGAGGGGAGGGGTTGGAACCCCGAAATGATTTTCAAGCAGAGAAAGAAATGTTTAAAAATAAACAAGGGGGGGTTGGAATTTTTCTGTCAATTATTAATTACCATAATTAATTAAGACAGAGTTTGATTCCAATCGCAAGTCATTTAATAAAGCATATAGTCCTGTTTTTAATGACAGCATAAACTATCCTAGCAACCGCTCCATTTATTCCAATAAATATGGGATTCTCATTAGCATGTCAAGGAAGCGAAATGAAAAACAAATACAGGAGATCCATTTGTCAGTCTGCTCTCTCAGTCCCAGGACAACCTCAGATCAGCAGAAAGGAAAACACAATAAGTAGAGAGGAGGAAACTTTCTCACCTGTTTGGTCATTGAATCTATGAGTCGGACATACAGATCTTGCTCTGTTCTGACGCCTGTTGGGGGGAAAAACAGACAAATTCTCAACAAGCTTTTAGCCTGAACCTAAGGAGGAACGCCATGGCCTGGGCAAGCCAGTGCCTGGGACCACTTTAAGGCAATTCCTACAATATTGGGAGGGAAACAGAAAACCCCAGTCGCCTCTCACTGTTTTCTTTTCTTAATTAAAAATCTTGGGAATCTCAAGGTTCGCATTTGAAGGTGTAAGAAGTCTGCCTAGCAGAGAGCAGGGCAGGAGTGCAGCTCTGGGCCCTTATGGTCACTTAGTGTTCGAAGAGAGAATGCACCTATAGAAATAGAGTCCGAACTCCTTTCGACTCTCCAGGGTCCTTTCCTTTCTGAACCGTGCACAGGAAGTAAGTTATGCTCGGCTTAGGGAGCTACCCCCATCCCAATAATTAACATTAATTTGCAAAACTGAAAAAAGTCACTTAAAAGTGATGTTCTGCAGGAGCCCTTATCGATCCTGCTTTTACTTCTACTTCAAGCCCCACCGGTTAATCATGTGAAGTGCCATCGACTTATCGATCGTTTATGTTTTGTTTTCCTTCTATGCCATGAGAAGATTTCGTGTTTACACCCATGTCATTTTAATCTCAAAATCTTTATGTCCTGGAACCACCGAGGGAAGGGAGAATCAGCGCTCAGGGCGAAAGGGCAGTCAGCAGGCAGTGGTACTTACCATTGCTGTACAGTAGCTGCAGCTTGTAGTGAATGCCGTTGTTGGTTTTCTCGTTGTTCGGTTCCTGAAAGCAACGATAAATAATTGCATTTAGCGTGGCCGCATCTGGCGCGGTCACCGCGCTAGGTCCCCCTCCAGGACCGAGGCCCCTCGGCCTCACAGGCTGCAGGCAGGATTCCTGGTTTGCAGCTACGCGGTGATGTCACTTTTCCTGCCGCAAGCCCAGCGTTCCCCTCGCCCCCAATGAGTCCGAGGGCAGAGAGAAGTTGCTCGGCCCTTGGCGGGGCCTGTGCGACCGCACGTGGCGGCGGGGTCGCCCGGCGGAGCGCTCCCGCCGCCGAGGGGAGCACTCGGACCCCATGCGCGGGCACCGACTGCCCCCTACTCCTTGAGTGGGAGGGTGCGATCGCCGGTGTACACTTACTTTCTCTTTCTCCACAAAGTCCACAAAAGCGGTCCTTTCGATCTCCACCGGCTGCCCCTGCCTGTCGTAGAGCGCCAACACGAAGTGGAAGAAATTGGATTTCCGGAGGTTGGAAGGAGGCTGCTTCTCGAAGTGCGCCCGCGCCAGCCCCACGCCGCTGCAGGAGGAAAGGGACAGCGGCCCGGTGAGCAGCGCGGCGCTGGCCGGAGGAGGGGGCCGGGCCGGGCCGGGGCCAAGGCGCGCGGGGGCGGCCGGTACGTACCTCTGGGCGGCCGTGTTGGCGTCCACCACGCCTGCCGTGTGCATCCACGAGCGCACCGGGTTCATGCCGCTGCCCAGCGGCTCCTCCTTCATGGTCGTCCCCCCGCGCGGAATATTCTCCTGAATCCCAAACATGAACACTGCTGGCGGCGGCCGCGACTCCCGGCCGAAAGCGCGTCCGCGGTCGGCGGCGCTCGGGGCTCGGCGGCAGGAGGCTGCCCTGGCCGCCCTGGCCCTGCTCGGCGCCTGCGGTGCGGCCCGCCGCCGGCTTCAGCCCGTCCCGGGCAGGCGCGGCATACACCGGCGGCCGGGCGCTGCGGACGGCCGGGGACGCGGGCGGGCTGCACCGGCGGAGGCGCGACGCTTCGGAGGAGCAGGGCGCGGTGGACGCGGTGGACGCGGCGGCGCTTGTTGTTGTTGTTGTTTGCAGGCGCGCTCAACGTGGTGTCATCCTAGCCAGGCGGCGTCCGCGGCTGCAGGACACTGCGGGATCGCCCGCTTCTGGCGCGGCCCGCCTGCTCCAAAGACAAATAAACGGGGCAGTGAGTGCCGCGGCGCAGTCCCGGGCGCAGGCGGGGCGCGGCGGGGCCTGGAGCGGCGCGCGCAGCGGACGGAGGCGCACAAAACTCAGCCCTCTCTCCCCGAGGAATGGACCCTTTCCCGGGAGCCAAAACTCGAAGCCCCCGGGAGCGGCGCTGTCAGAGGGTGACGTCGGGGGGCGGTGCCTGCGCCATATATGGGAGCGGCCGCCCCTCGCCGCGCCCCTCGCCGCCGCCGCCGCCGCGCTCGCCGACTGACTGCCTGACGGCGCCGCGAGCCGGCCCGAGCCCCGCGAGCCCCGCGAGCCCCGCCGCCGCGGAGCGCCACCGAGCGCCACCACCGCCCCCGGCCACGCGCCACGGCTCCACGAGCCCAGCCGCGGCCGAGGAAGTTACTACCCGCCCAAATAAATCTCGCAAAGAAGCGAGCGCAGCCAGTGCAGAAGTGCAGCAGGCCCGTTATACCTGCCCACAAGACCTGCCACACAGTCAAAACACCGTGGGTCGGAGGAGGAGTGCCCCAAGTCGCCCACACGCATGCAATAAATACCAGCGCAGCACTGGCTCTGGGGTGTCCCAAAGAGAACTGCAGGAAGAGGCTGGAAAGGCGCGCGGGAGGAGACTCCAGGGGAGGGAGGGACAACAAGGGGCTGGGAGAAGAGGGTACCTAATCCCCCTCCTAGGGCTGCACACACCCTGCCGCCACCAGGGCTAGAGGCGCAGCTCGGTCTGATTTCTAGGCAGACCTAAGGCTGCTGAAGGGCCAGTGTACCCACTTCTGAGCCCCGCTGGGTGTCCCATGCTTTCTACCCCGGCAAAGCCTGCTGAGTGCGGGGCCGGGGTCCACGTCGGAGACAGGTTCCTCCAGACGGCCCCTCTCCCTCCGGTGGCCACAGGAGTTTCGGGTCCCTGGCTTGTTCTTGGGTGCGGCAGTGACAAAGAAGGCTGGGCCCTCTCTGGGCCGACAGAAAGAGAGCTCAGCCTCTCCAGCGACCCGAAGCTGGTGTCCAGCCTGTTACAAGGTCCGTGCGGTAGCCAGATCTCCCCAGCTCCAACCGCCTGAAAAGCAGAGCAGACGCTACGGGCGCCAGGGACCCTGCCCTCTGCGCCGCCCAGCCTGGGTGAGCGCGCGCCCTGCGGCTTCCCGACCTGGTTTCGAGGAACCGGGAGGGCAGCTGGGAGCCGGCAGAGAGTGGGCCGAGAGGCCCAGCTCAGGAGGCCCGGATTCGGTTCCCAGGCACTCGGCCCGCCCAAAGGAGATCTGTGCGACGTGGGACAGAGGCCCAGGGGACAACCTGGAGATGTCCCAGGCTCTTTCCTGCCACGAGAAATAAGGCCCTTCTGGTTTTAAAAGAAGAAGCAAAAGAAAAGGTTTCTGGGCGCAAGTGTCGCAGGGCAAGCCTCTTCCCGCCCGGCCTGGGGTAGCTCTGCCTTTTTTTGTGAATTGGTAGTGTGCGTGCGTTAATATTTTAATTAATCGGGAAAATCGAAGTCCGATTTACGTTATCTGGGGACCCCCCCACACGCTACTTGGAAGGGGTGAAAGAAACGATGTGCTGGAAAGCAATCTATTTTGCTGGTGTTGGGGGTTAATGACTATTGCCAAAGATAAGTGAATTATCAAAGCTGTTGCGCCAGTCCCATCTCAAAATCCATTACGGGGCCGGCCGTCTAATTAAATACGTAAGTATAATAAAATCATATTTTATGACTATTTGAGGGTAATGAGATTAGTCTTTAGAAGCGATCGCCACATATTAAAAATGCCACTGTCTATAGAATGTTAATAACCTTAAATCAAAGTGTATGGAAACTCCTCATGATAAATTAAAAGAAAATTTCTGTATTCCTAATAAGCCCAGCATTTTCCACTTACAGCAGACCCCCCCCCCCATGCAAGAGGCAACACTTTTCTCCTGGAAAGACGACACAGAATAAAGTTGGCCATGGGTGGAGGGTGAGGTTGAGAGATGCTTTGTCTCTGTGTGTTCCAAAGCTTGGGAGCTCACACTGGGTGAGCGACAGGGCCAGCATCAATGACAGAATATGCTAAATTCCTTTTTAGGCAGAGATGAAGTTGGGAAAGGGATACAATGCTTGCTTTGTAGCACACTTCCTAAAATGTCCAGCCTGGGCTGTAGGTGCCCGTTCTTGCGCTAAGGCAAGTGTCATGCTTAAAATCATTTACAGTATCTTTAATTCAGATTACACGCGCCAAGGCGATTTAAATCTGATTACCAAATTAGAAGGTTTAAAAACAAATCCTTCTAAATCTGATACTGTTGACTAAAGAGGGGGAGAAAAAGTTCCATAAGCCCATCACATAAGGTAACGATCCTGCCCCAGAAAGAAAGGGGGTTTTAAACCTTTTTGACAACAAATGCAGCTGCCCCGCTATTTTGGACGATATTAAGCGAAAATGAATGCAAATCTGTGTTCGGCAGCCATCTGGCCCGAAATGGGGGAATCAGCTGTCTCACAACAGGCTCGGAGGCTGAATCCATTTCAGCTCATTTTCTACATCATCTGGTCGCGCACCCAAAGCGTGGAAAATACGGTCTTTATCATTCACCAACTTTATCTTTTTTGTCACTCTACGGCTGCCTCTGAGCTGTGAGCACAAGGTCTAGCCGTCCAGGACGGGTCTCCACCCTAGCCTGCTGCAGAGGAGCATGGGTGGGCAGCCCCCACCCCATGCCACCCTCAGATTTTCGATTTGATAGGCAGCGAGGGACACAGCACCTAGGCCAGAGGGTGGGGGAGGGGCTGACGATCAAAATCCCTAGAGACTTCCAAGACGCTGGGAGCGCCTCCCTCAGGAGCCGGCTCCACCCCTCACTGTTCCTTGGACAATCAGGCAGCCAGAATCCGAAAGGGGAGTACTGAAGAGCTGGCTAGTACTTTGGAAGATGCGCGGACGCGCTCTGGCCAGTGACCTAACCATTCTCCCAGAAGGCCCCTAAGGGTCAGATGGGCGTCCAGGGACCTGGTTGGGAAGGACCCGACCTTTACCGTGGGCCCTGCGGGCCGCGACTGCGGCGGCGATCACTCCGGGCCCCGCGCCCAACGCGATTTGCACGGGTGGCCCTAGAGCTGCCGCCACCGCCGCCTCCTTGGAGGGTGGGAAGTATTCCTTTTGTGCGGATTTACGGGGAGAGGCTTCAATGAGCCCCCTCACATTTGCATTTAAATAGCAGCATCAAGCGCTTCGCGTGCCACACACCAGTGGGCTCCCAGATGTCAAGCCGGAGTCAGTCAGATGGCCAGTGCCCAGCTGTCCTCCCTACGTCGTGCCGGAGCAGGCAGTGACCTTAAAGAGACAGCGCTCGCCGCCCCTGGAGCTCGACTCCGGGTCCCGCATAAGAAACAACTCTTCAGCCGCTGTTTGTGGGCATCACCTGAAATCTAGAGGACAGTCCAACCTCCCAAGACCTGCCTCCAGACTCACCTGGTGCTAAGTGTCCTGGCCGCAGCACGCCACTAGGTTCCCCTCCCTGCCCACCCCCCGGATCAGTATACACCAGGAAGACCCTTCCCCACACTCCCCCATTCTCTGCCCCCACTTTGGTGTGGGGCAGGGCCTGGAGGGGCGGCGGCCTGGTTCTGGCCTCTGATCTATCGTCTTGAATTTTTCACCAAATTGTATCCCAGGGTACTAGGGATACAGGGCACCAGGTGCCACGGGAGCAGCACTTATCCGATGTCCAAGGCACCCTATGTGTGTCCTTTCTTGCTCCACAGCCAACCCCGCAACCATCCGTCCAAAAGTAATAAACTCCATTTCCTGCGTTGAGAAGCCCTAGCCAGAAATTCCTGGAAGCAGACAGCGGTGGAGTATCAGAGAAAACACAGGCTCCAGTGGGAGATGCACCTTCAGGGGCCCAGGGCCACAGGCCCAGGCTACCTAGTTAAGTCACTGGAGCCTTCGGTATTTTGAAGGGGCGAGGAGCAATGAGGAGCAATCCCACGATTTTTTTTTGTCCACACCACCAGGGCTGAGTTTCAGAAGCTGCCTGCCCTCCTCTCCTCGGTGCCCGGGGTGGCAGAGCCTCCAGCCTTTCTCCAACCTCCAGGACCATCATTGGCAGGGTTTTGCAAGGAACTCCAAAAGGGAGAGCAGGGCTGGTTCTGTGCCTGGGGAGTTGGAGGCCAGAAAGGCTAGGAGAGGGGCACTTAGGTTTCTCGCACTATGAATGGGTGGAAATGCCTGACTCATTTGGCGCCTGACTCATTTGGCGCCTGACGGATTCGGCCCCTGGCTGAGGCCGCACTGCTATTCTACCTGATGGCATAGGGTCACTTCAGTCAGCGAGCAGAAGAAATGTAAGGGCTCCGCACATGGGCAATAGCAACCTGTTTAACTGAGCAGCAAGGGATGCTGGCCCAGGTTCGGTTCTTTCTGGGACCAGAGAATATGCCTTCACCTCTCTCCAAGAGAAAATGCAAGCCAGTGGGCCTTTGGCAACAGAAACCAAGGCCAAGCTGGGCATCCCGTGCCCTTAAAGATAAATAACTGAGCACCTAGTACCTTATACATGCGATGCAACAATCCGCACCTCTCCCCAGCTTTGAAGGGCAAGAGGCAGGAGGTTCAAGAGAAAACATTAAAAACTCAAGGATCGTAGGCTCTGGTTTTCTCTGCCGCCTCCTCCCATAATATTTATTTTGCACAGTTAAGGTTCCTGAATCCCGACCCCGGGTACAGAAGAATTTTCTGAGTGAAAAAACGTGTAGGCGCAGGACCAAGTTTGACAAACAGCGCCTCCTGGGGTGGGGAGAGCGGACTGCGGCGCAGCAGAGAGGAGAGACAGAGCGCCCACCCGCCTCGGGACTGGTGGCCCTTTTGGCTCCTAGTGGATCCCAGCATCTGGCTCCTGACTCTTGGACAACCAACGCACCTAGGCCTTGCAGAACTGATAACCTCGGGGGCTTGTAGAAAGCACTGCTCGCCGCTAGTCCTAATTGCTGCCCACGTGCACCGATTTCTGGAGCCACCCGCAGCGGGATACCGGACACCTAGCCCGCGCTGGAAGCTCCAAGCAAACTCCCTAGCTGGAGAGAAAGGTGTCAGCCAAGTGATGCCCCGGAAGCAGCAGACATGACCATGAACTCGCTCAACTATATCCCTGGAAAGCCCCAAGACTTAAAATAGAGCCCCCCCCCCCAAAGCCTATGTGTGCCTGGGCTCCAACGGCACGCGAAATGTGAAGGCTAACAGTTAATTATTGTCTCTCTGTCCTTACTTTTTCCCTGGCTCTTTCGGTCACTTTAGCTGACCCTACAGTTCGAAGTGAATCCTGGGGGCTTTTCAGCCACACCGGGAATCACAACTTAAACACGCGGAAGCTTGAGTTTCTCCCATCACACCTTACAACCTTAAAGGTCGCCTCTCCGGGGAAAAAAAAGAAAAAGAAATGCTCTGGAGAAGCAACGGAGCTCTGAAAGACAGCTGGTGCGTGGCGGCGGAGTCTCTGAGACTCGAAAAGGAGCAGCGCTTTAGCAACAAGCTGGGATTTCCCTAGCTGCGTTCAGCGGCGGTCTGAAGGCGCTCCTGTAGGGTGCTCCAGAACCAGCGCCTGGGACACGGAGTCCACGCTGCCTGACCGCGCCAATTTACAAAGCAAACTTTCCCCCAGAGAAGTTTTTGGATCGAACAGCGCGCAAAGTGCGCCAATCAACACTTAAACAGAACCAAACTGTACAAACACGGATCGATCAGATAATTTCAGATATTATAATTGGCTTTAATTAAACACACTGCGTTCTAATTAACTCTGAAATTTTAGCATGCTTTGGGACACTGGTGTCTGATTTGATATTGTCAGTCCAGATGTCCTAATAAAATTCAATCCTCCACTCAAGACTTCAATACTCTCTAAGAACAAAATGCAAATTAAATGTAAAACCTAAAGTATCGCCAAAGGTATAATCAAGAAAGGTGTCTCAAAACTTCTCACTTTTTATTACGCAGTAGTTTAAAAATGCAGATTACATCTTAACAAGACTCCTCCAGCAAGCTATAAATCTTAACTCTTTCCTGGATGCTGACGGGTGCCACATTCTAGCCCTCAAAAGTTTGCCAATAGAATTCCGTATTGAAACGCCGGTTAAGGGAGTTGGGAGCTGGATGGGGGTGGACCCAGAAGGGTGGCCTTTGACAGCCATTGAGGGCCTGTTCTTTCCCTTACTTCTCTCACTCCTAGCCCCATGCACGTTAATCCAGTCGCTACACTGTCGTCCCTATGCGCAGACGGGAGGAGTGGGGTTAGCATTAACCAGTGAGCGACCTACTCAGATGCTAAAACTGCAATGCCAGGAAGCTGGGAGGAAAAAGAAAGCTCTCTGGCCCAGGGCAGATAGAGTCAAGCCTTCCACCTGGCAAGAAGAAACCCTTTAGCTCACGGTCAGGGGGGCTTTTGTGGAGGACTATTGGGTGGCGGCAGCAACAGGACTGTTCCTCCAGGGAAGCCAGACGTGGGCCGTGCTACCCGGTATGCCTGTGGCGACCCTCTCTGCAGCGACTAGATTCTTTATCAACTCCGAGGGTCTGCTAAATTTTACAGACTAGAATGAGTCTTACTAAAAGGAAGCTATTCCCACATTAAACGTGTGTATGTTTTCCATACTAATGGAGTCACTTAAAGCTGTTGCTAATTTAACTTTTTAAAAAGGCCACACCGATGTAATTTGCATTTTCTTTAGGATATTGAAATAAAGAGAAAACTGCAGGGCGGCGAGGCTGCCCAGGGCATAGCTAGGGGCCATGCAGAAATAAAAACAGATAAAGAAAAGAAGAAAGAAAGAAACCGACTTCTCTTCTAGACTATTAATAAGCAATTTGTCCCGCTGAAATTTACATTGCAAAGAGTAGAGCGCCGGCAGCCGCAGCGGCGGGGCCGGCACAGGCCTGGGCAGGGAACTCCACTGCAATGGTGGGGGCAGCCTTTGGGCGTCCAGCCCGCCCTCCCCAGCAGTCTAATCGCTTTTGAAGTTGGTGTCCTAGCCACCGATCCGAAGACCCTCGGCCAACAGGGTCTCTTTATGCTACCGTCAGCAGTCCCTGCGTTTGGAGAAAGAGAAGACTGTTCCTGTGCCAGAGCCATCCCAACTGGGGATGCAGCGGGTGATGGGTAGAGGGGTCCCTGGGGAATGCCACTCTGCCCAGGGACCCCTGGACTGGAGGATTCCTATGTTCTACAATTACTGCCCAGGCCTTAAACTAGAATGACAATGATAAGGGTCATTTTGGTTTTCGTGCTTGGCCAAGCTGCTTCTATGGTTCAAGTGAACTGCGAGTGTGAAGCTTGTGTCTCCCACCCCCGCCACTGCCCCGCCCGCGCGCCGCCCGGTGGAGCGGCGACTGGCGAGTCTAGCGTGGGGCCAGGGCGCCATCTACGGGCGCCGCGCGGCTCAGGCCGCCGATGCCCTCGCCTCAGAGCCCACTCCACCTCCCGCCGCCCGCGGGGCCCGCGCTCGCCCGCGCCTGCATCGCGAGGCCTGCCACTTATCACAATTACCCGACGCTCCGGTGCTTTCTCCTTATCAAACATTGCTTGCGAGTAATGCCAAGTTTTAGACAGTAGATTAAAACTTTCCAAATGAAGGCGCTCTCCTGCCTGCGATTTTTAGGCGCGAGATTAATAAAAGACACGAAATGTAAGGATAACACAATTTGATTTGTTAGTCTAACTCCGCGATTTGAGACTTGATGTCCCCAAAGACCAGGCGAGCTTTTCCCCTTTATTTATTTTTATTAAAACATCAATCTGCGCTGGAGCTGGGTGAACTCGGTTTCACCTGGAGAACATAAAATTCTCCATACCCGAGAAATAAGCACCTTTCATAAATCAATGGTATTCCTGACACATCGATCAATTTGGGGTTGTTAATCCGAAAGCAGGAGTTTTAATTGCTTCCCGCGCTCTCATCCAGGCACCGACACGCCCCCTCCTTCCCCCCCCCCGCCCCCTCCCCCGCCTTTCCCTCAAGGGTCTCACTTTTGCTGGGGTTGGGGGTGGAACAGGGATCGAAAAAATGCGGGTACTTCAACTAAAGCCCCGAAACCTTGTTGTGCCCTCCATGGGGATCCTTTCTCGCCTTCCAGGGATCCTACCAAGAGAAGGCCGAATGGTCACGCCACCCGAGCCGCCAAGCTTCCCGCAGTCTTCGCCCGCTGCCACCGTGTTCCCAGGCCCCGGAAAAGTTCCCCTCGAGGCCAGAGCCTCGCGCACCGGGGATCTGGCTCCGCATCCAGTGTCCTTCGCCACGCCCCGCGTCACAGCCCGCCCCTGCACCCTGGGACCCTCCCTGGAGCCCAGGTCCCGCCGCCCGTGACGCGCGAAGTTCAACTTTGCGGTCTTTGCGGCCGCTTCGCTGCCGCGCTGAGCCGGGAGCCCCCGACGGGATCGCGCGGGCCCGAGCGCTTACCTGAGCCTCCGAGCCTCTCCTCCGACGGGCGTGGCGGGCGCTGGGGCCGCGAGGTGCCAGCGTCGCCTGCGGCGGGCTGGAGGTGTGCTGCTCCGCGCCTCCCCACGTTCCCACCTCCCGCCCTCCGGGGAGAGCCCACGGGCCGGGCCTCGAGCGCGCCACTGCGCACGCGCCGCGCTGCCTTCCACCGCTGGCGGTGGCGGCGACGCGGCGAGCTGAGGGGGGCGCCGAGCAAGGCGCTAGGAGGTGCCCGGGGCGACCCTGCAGCCTGCCCCCGCCACGGTGCCCCGGGGCCGCAGCTGCGTCCCAGCTAGCCGCCTGGGGGACAGGCCTCGGGGGAACCCCGAGGACCACGCACGGGGGGGGCCCCTCTGCCTGGAATACTCTTTGCAAAGACTGGAGAGGTTCCTTCCTGCGGGGCCCTAAGGGCAGCAGTAACCTGCCTTGACCCAGAGAGTGCGTTGGGCCCCTGAGGCAAACGCCAAATGGGTGGACACCTCTGCACAGGAGTCTAGAAGCGGATCCCAGGACCTGGGTTGCTTGCTATGCCAGCTCACTTCTGCTCTTTTAGGTAGTGTAGGTGAAGACAGCTCCCAGATGACTAGTGCTAATTTAATGAGAGGCACTCTGCTGAGCTGTTAGAGAATCAAGAGGTTGTCCATAGAGAAAGCAAAACCAGGATTCCTTGGAAAGCCACCGAGGAAGAAAACGACCTGGCCAGCTCTAAGGAAGTGCCTCTTTTTTTTCCAGGGCAGTTTCTGCTGGCCTGCATTATAGCTATCTTCTGGGGGCCAGACAACCAGACCATTCCCTCCTTCGTCCACCTTTGATGATGTCACACAGCAAATGACAAAGGTGGAAACTTTATTAGACATCTGCAGCTACATCTTCACCATCCCTGACCTTTGAGCCTGCCCTGAGGTTGTATTGAGATGGCTTAGGTAACTGACTCCTCTTCCTCTCTAATATATTTAACATATTCGGTCTGCTCCTTTCAACCCAAACTACAATACAAATCTCTGAATAAACAGTTTGGGGCACCCAGGTTGGTCTTTAATGGGAACTCACACTTGCCCAGCTCCCCACCCCCACCCGATGGCTTCAACCCCCTGTTTCTGAATCCCAGGCTTTTTCTCTACTCCTTATTTTAACCTTTTATAATGAAAGTTGGTTGTGCTGAATCATGAAATCTTACTGGAAAAGAAAAGTTATTTTGGGCCATTTATTTAGTAAAAAGCACTCTGGAGAATGCAGCCCAGAAATGTGCTTTATTATGATAGCTTAATATAAGACGAGAACTAAATAACGAATATTTCCCCTTTGTCATCTTCACTTGGGAATCATTTTTAATGCAAACCAGCATGAAGCCGTTTAGGCAATATACAATATTTTAAGACATAAAATTACCCATGTTTTTAATAGCAGCTAACATGCATTGAGTAGCATGGGCCAAGCATCCAAGGACAGACCCAAGCTCTTAGGAAAGGTAAGGAAAATGGCCTGTCACCTTCCTGAGAGGATGAATCTCCAAGCCTCTTATTGTCTTATAATCATAATGGCTCTAACTGTGGCTTCAGGGGCCTCACAGGCATGGGGCAGGGGTGTGCTTTTACTGTCTCCAAGTTTTAGGGTTGTTTTGGGGTTTGTTTGGTTTGGTTTTTTTTTTTTTACATTTATTTTCTTATGTGTGTGTTTCTTATATGTATATGCAAGTGTTGACATGCATGTGCCACAGTGGGCATTGAGGTCAGCTAGCATGTGGGTCCCAAGGACTGAACTCAGGTCTTCAGTCAGGGCTGGCCTTTACCCTTTAAGGCATCCTGATGTCCTCTGCAAACTTCTCTCCAGGAGTTTGGTATGATGCAGAATAACCAGCTCCCCTTGTGGTGAACTGCATCTTGGACATTTCTTTCCCAATCCTCCTCCTTCTTGTTTCTCAGGCCACCCCTCTGTTTAGGCCACCCCTTTCCCTCTCCCCTCTCTTAGAGTCTGCAGTTCCTGGACTCTTCTATTTCTATTGACTGTGGCTCCTAGAAAAGGAAGCTACAGCTATATTCTTGGCTGGTCCTCAAGGAATATTGCTGACAAACTAGCCATGTGGACAGTGAACTCTGTTTACTACACACACACACACACACACACACACACACAGAGAGAGAGAGAGAGAGAGAGAAAGGGGAGAGAGAGAAAGAGAAAGGGGGAGAGAGATGGGCGCACCAGGGAGACCACAGATCCCTCTTCATTGCAAGCAACAGCACCAAGATGTCAGTCAATAAAAACAAAAATAATCAATTCCTGTAAATTGGACACAGTAATTGTTGTCCCTCCTCCTTCCTCATGAATATTCAATTATGCTACAAGTCCTGTGAGCTGCAGCAGTGCTGAGCAAGGCTGTGCCCTCAAGGAGTTTGCAATTTAGAGGAATCCTTGTTACTACACACGGATAGCCGAAAAAGTGCTTTTGTATTAGGAAAGACTTCAAAAGAGCTGACAGGTTAAGCCTAATTCTCTCGGGCATGTCAAAATCAATGTCCCTATCATCTGTCATTGTCCGCATGTGCGGGCTTTGTCATTGGCCACTGTACCTCAGATGTCAGTATTCAAACTTGCTTCAATATTTACTTAGAACTACTCACACATGAAGCAAGTCTGCTGTGTAGCCACCTTCTGACCATCACGCATGTGATAAGTGAGAGAAGGGAGGGGCTCTGTCCCCAGCAACAGCTCACAGGACACCAAGGAGGAAATAAGAACTCCATCTCTGGGATTTCTAGGAGATGATACTTGGGATGATAATGCAGTCTGTCTCCTTTGGAAGCCTAGCTCCAGGAAGTCTGCCCTAGTTGTCCCTTTCTGGCTCTGTCATCAGAGCCTCACACTTGCCGGCTTCTGCAAAATAGCTTGTTTTTTATTAAAGTATGGAGTTCAGTTTTTTAAGGTACTTACAGACATTTTGAACATAGGTAAAATTAAAGAACTTTGTGAACATTGTGAACTTTGGGCTTGCCTCCACCCTCAGAGATGCGTATGTTTTTACCTTCTTGCAACCCCTCCCCCAACACACACAATTTCATTAGAAAATGTACTTTTATTGAATTTTTTTAAATTCTCATACAGTTTATTGTGAATATATTTCCCCTAACTTCTTTTAGATGCCTCCCCTGCCTCATTCCATATGTATATATGTATACATATAGCATCTGTCTGTCTTAATGGGAAATATAGGACCAGCATGGTGCCTATTGACCAAGACCGACCATGCCCACTTCTGACTTCTCATCCAAATACTTCGGCATAGAAGACAGCAGAACAGTCTCAGAGTGCCTCCTCTCAGCTGCTGGGGATGCAGCTGAGCACAGCTCCTCTCCTCTTGTGCTTGTGTTCACTTGACGGTCAGTGACACCATGCATTGAGTGGGCAGAAGGTTGCAAAGGTGTCTTGTGGGAACAGAATGGGCCTGTGTGTGAGCACCCAGGGGAAAGGCAAAGGCTCAGAGTCCTGCGGAGGATTGGAACTGGCCATCACTTGCTTCCTTCTGTAAGGCATCACTTGAGCTGTATACTGAGCCTGACTACCTTATGTAATCAGGGAAGAGGAAAAAAAATGAGGCAGTGAGTTTTGCAAGTGCCTAGGTCTTACAGGGTTCTCGCACAAAGGAGCACTGAACTGGGAGTCTAAGCCCACACCCTTGCTTCAGCCAGGCCATTTACACTTCAGGCTCCCCAGGAACCTTGCTGAGGTTGTCTGTGTTAGCTGCCTATGCCAAGGTGACGCTTCCTGATACGGCTGTCACCCTAGTCTAGGAGACGGGCGGCTTTTCCAGATGGGCTCACTTACACTTACGGTGGGAGGCTCTGTTGAGCCTGGTTCTCATCTGTGTCCCAGCCAGGCTGTTCTTGGTGTAAATGCAGGAACGGGGTCAGGGGACACATTTAAATCTTTCACTCCAGTTAGAACTCCTAGCTTGAACAGGTGACGGTGGGATGGGTCGCAGGTCGGTGCACTCTGGCCTAGACCCTCTGCTCAAGCCTCTGCTCAGGGTTCCTATACTGCTCACTTTCCTAGAATGAGGAACTTGAAGCCGTGTTCCCAGTTTGCAGAGGTGTGCCAAAGTTAGGGTCTCAGAGGCTGGCTGGAGGTCCTTCCTGCGTTCCGGTCTGGGCAGGAAGGTGCTAGTCTGGAAACCCAACTTTTATTCTCTTATTCTCTCTGGCTTCATCTCCCAGGAGGCCCCAGACAGACCCAGCAAACAGAAAAGTACCCAGAGCTGGGGCTGACAGAGAAGATCTCAAACTACCATCAAACTTCTTGGTCACGGTCATGGTCACGGTCACGTGTGACAATGGTGTGCCTTGTGAGTCAGGGGGGTGGACAGGATTGGGAATGTGCTGTCTAAGAATGAAGTTTTATACACAACCAATTTGTATTGTAAAAGACAATAAAAAAATTTCTTTAGTTAGTTTTAGACAGGCCTCAAACTTGTTATATAGCCAAGGATGACTCTGAACTTCTGATTCTCCTGCCTCTTCCTCCCCTCCCCCCCACAAAAGTGTGAGTGCTTGGAGGAGCGTGGTTAGAGGGGCACACTTCTATGCTGAGTATGCAAGGAAGGTTTCCAGGTGCTTTTGTAATCTGCAATTTTGGCAAGTCTACTTCTACTTGGCAAAGATGCTCAGATCCCCAAGATTGGGGAGGCAAGCCAGACTTCTAATCTTGGGTGACTGCGTGCTAACTGGAGTGGAAGAGTTAAATATGTCCTCCCCGTTCACTCCTGAATTTCCACCAAGAATAAAGAGATTTCCTCACCCCTGACCTGAAGGATGTGGCTGGTTCTCTCGGTAAGAAAGACAGCCTCTCGGACAAATGCACACACTGGGTTGTACTAAGGAACAGGGACCCTCCTCGCTGCTGTCTACACTGAGACTTTTCCAGTCTCTGGTCCCTGGGGCAACAGAATAACAGAGGGGAAGAACATTCAAGAGATGACCGAGAAGGGATATAGCAGCCACGGCCCTGGAGACTGAGAAAAACCCAAACACAGAACCTGTCCAGGACAGACATGGAACACAGAGGCCACCAGGAGTGGCACGCAAACTTTAGCAGCTCTGTGAAGCATGTTCTAAACAATACATTTTCATAGGTGAATTCTTCCAGCAAGAAGAAGGAAAGGAGTCATACTGCAAAGCATAAGCCATAAGCTCTTGTATTTGTTTTTAAAATCGTATTTATTGATCTGGGTAGGAAGGACTTAAGGACCATAGCAGGCAGGCGAAGGTCACAGCATAATTTGGAGAAGTTGGTTCTCTCCTTCCACAGTGTGGGCTCGAGGGATCGAACTCGGGTCATTGGGCTTGGGCAGCAAATGCCTTTACCTGCCTGAGCCATCTCTCTGGCCCACTTCATGCATTTAATGTTCAGATGTTGAATAACTTAGTATCCTTTCTCACTTTATGAGTTGCATGGTTGGTCCAAGCGTCATCTGAGAGATAACAGATGCTCATCTCTGAAGGCTCTATGTGGTGTTGGCCTATCAGACAATTTGGATTCTGATGATGTCCCCAAAACCCCAGCCCCCATTTGTTTACTCCAACCTAAGTCCAGGTGCCATTAAAAATGGACTTAGCATCTGGAACCTGCTTATTAATCATCAGGCCTTGAAAATAGCAATATGGGACTGGAGAGATGGCTCGGTGGTTAAGAGCACTGAGTGCTCTTCCGAAGGTCCTGAGTTCAAATCCCAGCAACCACATGGTGGCTCACAACCATCTGTAATGAGATCTGATGCCCTCTTCTGGAGTGTCTGAAGACAGCTACAGTGTACTCATATAAATAAATCTTCTTTAAATCTTTAAATCTTAAGGATTTAAATAAATCTATAAATAAATCTTTAAAAAAAAATAGAGATATCGTCTTGGGCTCTTCAGACGTGCTGCTATAATTTCAGGATTCCTGGGAAACGGGAAAAAATGAGTGAGTGGGGAGCTGTGGCCAGAAAGGGATCAGAAAGTTTTAAAGCTTGAGAGGGGTTCTACTGCCATTGCCAAAGGGGCTGCAGGTTGAATGTGAGACTGAATCCAGGAGTCTACCCTGGGTCAGCCATAGGAAGCAGCTGGCTCACAGACAGCAGGGAACAGAATTCTAGTGCCATTAGAGTGAGTTGCTGCTGTCAACTGAACTTCCACTTAGGACACCAAAGTCCAGATGAGGATCAGTTCAGCTTGATTTCAGCCTTGAGAGCACAGATTCACCCTCTGGACTGTGAGTCATGGATAGATGGGACAACCAGCAGGTGGGGTTCAAGTACTCCATGTCAATTTGTTGTCCATCAGTTGTCACATATATAAACCTCCCCAAAATTCACTGGCTTAATACAGGCTCTGGTCCTTCACCCAGGCAGATGCAGCAGCTCATCCTGATAGCTCTGCTGGTTGGGTGGGACTGGTTTGAGGTCCACCTGGCTGAGGTTCTACTGAGGTCTGTGTGTATCTCATTTCGTGAGGCCAACAGAGTGCATGCTTCTCTTGACAGTGGCAAAGCTGAGGAGTTAGCCCAGGAGCAGAAGAATCAGTCACAGGGCTACATTTAAGATCCAGGTCTACCCTTTTTATCTATGAGCAGGACTAACTGCTTTTTCTAACCATGTGTTCATTCTTTCTCATCATTGTGGATAGGAAGTCCTCCTGGAAAGTTTCTAGGACCAATGGTAACTTTCCAGGAGTCGAGACAGGAGGCTAGACATCCACTGGGAAGCCCAAGTCACTAGTCCTTTGATCTCTCTCTCTCACTCCCTCCTTCAGGGCTCTGCTGTATCCACTGGTCCAAGCAAGACAGACAGCCAAGGGAAGATCACAGCAAGGGGCACAACGGAGCAGTACTGACCTGTAGCAATAGAGAAGCTACAGAGAAGAAGAAGAGAGCACCTAGAAAGCTTCCTGGGCTTCTGTCCTTGCTGGCACCAAAGCCTTGGAGAGGGGGTCCATTAAACTCTTTCTGTATCTCTGGAGTCAGCACAGGTTTCAAGGAGGTCCACCCCCACCCCTCCCACTGGGGCTGCACCTCTCCTACGCAGCTTGGTAGCCCTGCTGGACTGTAATCCTGCCTTTTGTCTGAGATGGGCCAGGGGAAGAAGAAGAGAGAGAGAGAGACAGACAGACAGAGAGACAGAGACACAGAGAGACACAGAGAGACACAAAGAGAGAGACTGAGAGAGAGAAAGAGGGAAGGAGGGAGTGAGAGAGAGAGATCAAAGGACTCGTGACTTGGGCTTCCCAGTGGATGTCTAGCCTCCTGTCTCAACTCCTGGAAAGTTACCATTGGTCCTAGAAACTTTCCAGGAGGACTTCCTATCCACAATGATGAGAAAGAATGAACACATGGTTAGAAAAAGCAGTTAGTCCTGCTCATAGATAAAAAGGGTAGACCTGGATCTTAAATGTAGCCCTGTGACTGATTCTATTTACTAGTCGTGCCTACATGAGAAAGCCCCAATAAAAGTTGCCACCAAGGTCGCCAACTCCCCTATATAGGGACACTGTCTAGGGTTCCTGGGAACTGCACAGCCATGAGTCTGTCATGGGATAGGTTCATGAGAGATCCATTCTGTCATGAATCTCCTCCCTACACTGCCCTGCAGAAAACTCAGGGGAGCACCTCCCCTGTCCCCCCCCCCATAAAGATTCCTTGAGCTTACATGGAATCTGCCCTCCTGCATCAGGAAGCTGGAGGGAAGTCTGCTAGGCCTGTGTAGGGAGAGCTGTAGAGGGAGGTTCTAAAAGTCACACCTGAGCTCCTGATTGAGTCCTTCCCTCTAACCATGTCCTCCCCTGGGCAGCCCAACCTTTCACAATACTGTCTTTTACTAAACCTGACCCCTTGGGACTTTAATTTCCTCATCTTTAAAATGGGGTGATAGTAGCAACTGCATCAGGTTCTTACACATCAGAGGCTCAGAGCACGCTCAATACTGGTTGGCATCCTGCTGTCCATCTGTATTTTGTTGTCATGGTTACCTTGATCTCCTAAGCTACATAGTGGAATAGTCTCTGTCTTCATGGTTTTGTTTTGCTAGATTTCTCTTTGCAGCTGTCTCCTTCCTGACTCTATCCCACAGGGACACTACTTATGTCTAGGTTGCAAGCAACAAAAAACCAACTTAAACTGGCTTAGGCAAAGATGAGAATTTTTTTTAAGACTCATGCAGAGAAAGCTGATACCAGAAAGACTATGGCCAGGAAGAGTTTAAACAATTTCATCCACAACCTGTCTGCATCCTTTGGGGCATCTGTCTTATCCTCAGGTTTAACCAAGTGGTCTAGTGGTTCTAAGCAATCCCTTATGGTACCCAAGCGACTGCTATAGCATCAAAGCAGACTGTGACTCCTCACTGCACAAGAAAATTAGGGTGTGGCTCCTCTCAAGGTTTCCATGTAAGAGAGAAGGAAGAGGACATTTTCTTCTCACCCAGAAGCCCTAACTCGGATAGCTATGAACCCCTACAAAAAAGCAACCAGAAACTGGAGATGCCACTAACTCTTCAGCCCACAGGGGCAAACAGAGAATGTGGTTCCACCAGCGAATGGAATAGTCGGGTACATTGCAGAAGATCCTTCTAGAAGGACTGTGCTGCCCCTGCTCCAGAGTTTCTGCTTGTTGCTCTTGAGAAAGACAGATACATGAAATGGTTGTCCCTCAAAGGATAAAGGGTTTTCTGTTTGCTTGGGGTTTTGTTTGTTTGGTTGGTTTGGTTTGGGGTTTGCTTTGGTTTGGGTTGGGTTAGGCTGGGTTGGGTTTTGGTTTGGTTTGGGTTAGGTTGGGTCGGGTAGGTTTGGGTTGGGTTGGGTTTTGGTTTGGTTTGGGTTGGGTTGGGTTGGGTTGGTTTGGTTTGGGTTGGGTTGGGTTGGGTTGGGTTGGGTTTTGGTTTGGTTTGGTTTGGGTTGGTTTGGTTTGGGTTGGTTTGGGTTGGGTTGGTTTGGGTTGGGTTGGGTTTTGGTTTGGTTTGGTTTGGTTCGGTTCAGTTTGGTTTGGGGTTTTTGGGGCAGGGCAGCACCTGTGGAGAACTGGCCTAATGGGGGAATGGTCCCCAAAGAAAATGATTTGAGATGTCAAGATACATCCATGTCACCCTACCAAGGGGAACAGATTATAAAATAGGAGGCCCAGATGCATAATAAGTATCAGGCTTCTTCCAATTTAATTCTTCCCTATTTAATTTCTACATGGGAACTACTTCAGGAGGTGTTCAGTCTCCTCACAGGAGAGATATTCCCTGTGATCGGATGCATGAGTCTGTCCATGGGATGGGAACATGTGGGTGGCTATTATGACAGAACGTTGCTTTTCTACATATATTTCTCCTGCCCTACCAAGGTCTCCGAGAGCCAAATCCCAGCCAAGAGTAGAGCTCCCAGCTGAAACATGCTTGCATGGTTTCCTTAGCATACAAGGTGGGGTGTAGAAGCAAATGCTCACAGGACTTCTCTCTGAGTGAACAGGAAGCTCCTGTGTTTAACTGATAAGATTTTTGAGAACATTTGTCCACAGCAACTCATGATGGCCATGGTGAGCAGCTCAAATGGCCTGAAACTGAGGACTTCCTTGGGCCATAAAAATTCTGCCTCAAAAGACTTGAGTGGACCATTGACATTAGGAAGGGCCCTCAACCTGTGAGGCCACGATCTATCCTGTTTAAGGAAAAAGCTCCTGAGGAATATATCAGGGTCGCTGTGGGGGGTGGAATTTCATGCTTTTTTTAATTATACTTTTTTTTTTAGTAAATAAGAAAAAATATGTAGAGCTAGAAATGGCTCAGCGGTAAAGAGCACTTGATGCTCTTGTGGAAGACCTAGGTTCAGTTCCTAGCACCCATATGCTAGCTCACAGCAATCCATAACTCCAGTTCCAGGGGATCCAATGTGCTCTTCTGACTTCTGCAGGGCACCAGACAAACACGTGTGCACAGATATTTATGGAGGCAAAAGCATCTTATACAGTTTTAAAAATCTTTAAAATTTTTTTGTAGGGATTGCAGAAAAGTGTGGAGATTATAGCAAATTCATTGATTCTATGGATTTTCTTATAACAGGGACATAGAGCCCAAGTACCAACACAGTACATTAAAAGACAAAACAGGCCCAATTGGTAAGGACATTTGCCATTATGTCTGTTGGCCTGTATTTGGTCCCCAGAACCCACATGTTAAAGGACAGAACCATCTTCTGAAAGTTGTCCTCTGACCTCTGCTCACTATGGCTTGCTTATACCAGCACTTACATACATCACACAGTAATACTTGGCAAATTAAAATAAATGGAAGCAATCAAAAGCCTTCTCTAATACAAGGAGTTGTTGAATAATACAGCCAAATACCAATGAGGTCCCACCTATATGTGATGGCTAGGAGCCAAGAAAGCCTAGGCATTGTGCTGTTCTGAGCAGAAATATGGTGATGTCTCATCCACTAGTGTCAAAGCAGTTACTAGCCTACCCTTGCCAGCAAGTGGGACCAAGGGGACAGCCAGATATCCCATGCCACCTAGCAGCACTGACTCCTATAGAGGGGTCAACAAAAACAAGACATTGACTCTCCTTCCTGTCAGAGTAGCATCAGGGAAGACCAACCTTAACTGAAAATTCAAATAAGATGGAATCCTAAACATAATATGCAAAACACTCAGGTTTCAATCAAAAGCTCTTCACACTTAGAACCAAAATGGTTTCAACCAGAATATAATGTTACAATAAACATATATCAGCAACCAGGTAGGAGTGTTAACATCACTGGGCACCTTTTAAACCAACTGTCAATCAGCAATTGAAACTAATGAAAAGCAATGGAAAGTCTCAGAAAAGAAAGAGAAGGCGTTAGGAAGATCCACAGGGAAACTTTAGAAGTAAATAATACCATAATTTAAATTTTAAAATTCAATAGTAGAGTGAATGAACCAGAAGAAAGAATTGAAAAACAAGAAAATAGGAGGAGGAGGAAAAGAAGGTGGAGGAAGAAGAGGAGGAGAGGAGGAAGAGGAGGAGGAAGAGGAAGAAAGGAAGAAGAGGAAGAGGAGGAGATGAAGAAGAGGAGGAGGAAGAGAAGACATTATTTAATCTAAAGTAGAGCGAAAATGGAGTTTTAAAAGTGAACAGAGTGGGGCTAGAGATGGCTCAGCGGTTAAGAGAACTGACTGCTCTTCCAAAAGCCCTGAGTTCAAATCCCAGCAACCACATGGTGGCTCATCCGTAATGAGATTTGAAGCCCTCTTCTGGTGTGTCTGAAAACAGCTACAGTGTACTTACATATAATAAATAAATAAATCTAAAAAAAAAAAGTGAACAGAGCCAGGTGTGGTGGTGCATACCTTTAATCCCAGCATTTGGGAGGCAGAGGCAGGGATCTTTACACACTCAAGGCCACTCTGGTCTATATAGCAAGTTCTATATAGCCAAGAATTCATAGCAAGACCTTGTCTCAAAAGAAAACAAGCCAACAAACAAAAATCTGAAGAACATGTGGTATTTTACAAACAAACAAACAAACAAACAAAAAAATACCATATCTCACTGATGAGCCGAGAGTGTGAATGGGATGGGGTGGGAGGATAGAGAGACAAGAAAAAGGCTAAACGATACTCAGACCTGATGAAGAAAAATTATCCAATTGACAAAATGCATAAAACTACAGATTCAAGAGACTGGGCACCCAGATTTCAGAAATCCACACTAAAGTACATTCAACTCAACCCCTGAAAGCTAAGGAACAAGGGAGATGTTTTGGAAATAGGAACAGAGAAGATGTCTTCCTTGTGTGAGAAGGAGATCTATGGCTGATTCTCATCAGAAACCATAGGGTCCTCAAGGAACTGGCCCCCCAAACACTTCAAGTGCTGCGAAAAAGAACTGTCCACCAAGTCCTATGCACAAGTAAAAAATTGTTCCTTAGCATCAAGGGAACAACGGAGACATCCCATGGTGGACACTGAGAGAACCTGCTACCTGAACTCCTGCCCAAAGATACACTGTAAAGGGAGTTCTATAAACAGAGAAGAAATAGTGAAGGGAGGGACCCTGGAAAAAAACCAAAGAACCCAATAATTAAGACGGAATTCTAAGAAAGTATTCAAATAGCCACAGGAAAGCAAAACAAATAAAAGAAATAAGCAGCAGAAAGAATAAACCAAAAATATATCAAAATCAGTGTGTTAGTTACTTTTCTCTTGCCCAGATGAAATGCCAAGAAAAAGGAACTTAAGGAAGAGTTTATTTTGCCTTACAGGTCTAGAGGGCCAAAGTCCATGACACAAGCCAGAGCAGAAAGTGGCCTGGTTATGACTCTTCAGCAGCACACAGGAAGCTGAAAGAGGGAGAAGTGCAAGAGGAGAACAGGAAGTGGGGGAGGCTCCCAATGCTCAAACCCCACCTTCAGTGCCATACTTCCCTGCGGTGGTTTGAAAAGGTGGCTGGTTTTGTGTCAACTTGACACAAGCTGGAGTTATCACAGAGAAAGGAGCTTCAGATGAGGAAGTGCCTCCATGAGATCCAGCTGTGGGGCATTTTCTCAATTAGTGATCAAGGTGGGAGGGACCATTGTGGGTGGTGCCATCCCTGGGCTGGCAGTTTGGGGTTCTATGAGAAAGCAAACTGAGCAAGCCAGGGGAAACAAGCCAGTAAGTAACATCCCTCCATGGCCTCTGCATCAGATCCTGCTTCCTGACCTGCTTTGAGTTCTAGTCCTGACTTCCTTTGATGATACAGCAGTGTGGAAGTGTAAGCTGAATTAACCCTTTCCTCCCCAACTTGCTTCTTGGTCATGATGTTTCCTGCAGGAATAGAAACTCTGACCAAGATAAATAGGTTTGGCCCCCATAGACTCATGTGTTTGAATGCTTGGCCCACGGAGAGTGGAACTATTAGGAGGTGTGGCCTTATTGGGGGAAGTTTGTCACTGTTGAGATTTTTGGTCTTTTGCTATGATAAATACTGGTTGCTCCCAGAGACCATATGTAGACCCAGGTGAAACTATCTGACCTTGTCCTCTAATATCCTTGATTGGTGAATAAAGATGCTGACAGCAAATAGCTGAGCAAAAGAGACATGAGCGGGGTTTGGGATTCCTGAGCTTGCACATGCTAGAGAAGCACTGAACCACTGAGATCCATCCCTAGCCCTTGGCTTTTTAAGACAAAGTCTCACTTGGTAGCCTTGGCTGGCCTCCAATCTAAGATCCTCCTGCCCCCACCATCAAAATGCTATATTCCAGTCATGGCCCATCACATCCACTGCTCTAAATATACATAATACATCATAGTTATTGTATATATGCTTTGTAGAATTCCTGAAGTGACCAAGTTAAAGGAGTGTGTTAAGTGTGCTAGTTAGTTTTGTATTGCTGTGAAAAAAATACCATGATCAAAGCAGCTTTTAGAAAGGAAGGTTTGTCTGAGGTATGGTTCTAGATGGAGAAGGTCTATGATGACCAAGGAGAGCCATGGTGGCTGAGATGATGAGGAATATCCTACTCAAAGCACCGCAGTAATGCCATAGTGGTCTCCTAGATTATGAAAGGATGCAGACAGGAATGGACAAGAGGGACCTTTTAGTGAGGGGGCACTTCCCCTTTGACCTACTTTCGAGGCTTGATTGTCAGGGGCTGCACACTGGCTCTGCACAAAGGAAGTGGGCTCTGCATTACTTCCCACAACTATGTATGAACCTGTATGAATAAGAGAGAGATTGGAATCTGGAGAACTGGTTCAGTGGATAAAGCATTTGGCACAAAAGTGTGAGTACCAGAGTTCAAATCTGCAGCATGCACCGCCAGCAAGGCACGGTAGCTACCTGTAATCCCAGCACTTGGGAGGCAGAGACAGAGGATCTTTGTGGCAATCTGGCTAGCTAATCTGGCTAGATAAGCCAGCCAGAATTGGCAATGTACAGGTTCAGGGAGAAACCCTATCCCAGTAAAGTGGACTGGAGAAAGGCACCTGGTGCTAACTTCCAAACTCCGCAAGCATGTGTATGTGCACATGAGCTAATATGGACCCCCCACTGTCTTAGTTAGGGTTTACTGCTGTGAATAGATATCATGACCAAGGCAACTCTTAGAAGGACAACATTTAATTGGGGCTGGCTTACAGGTTCAGAAGTTCAGTCCATAATCATCATGGGAACATGGCAGCATCCTGGCAGGCATGGTGCAGGAGGAGCTGAGAGTTTTTCATTTTCATCTGAATAAGAGGAGACTGGCTCCCATGTGGTTAGGATGAGGGTCTTATTGCCCACCCCCATAGTAACACACTTTCTCCAACAAGGCCACACCTCCTAATAGTGCCACTTCCTGGGCCAAGCATATTCAAACCACCACACCTACACATAAGTACAGGCATGTACTTATGTACACACATGTATATGCATACATACCACACACACACATACACACATACCAAAAAACTGGTTAGATTAAAAAGTGCTTGATGACAGATCTCATTCCTTCCAGAACATTTCATTACAAGCATTTTTTGTCATTCCATTACAGAGGAAGAGAGTGAGGCTTCATGAAGACAGATAGCTTTCTCAGGGTCACAACCCTGACATTGAACTGAGATTTTAATGTGGGAATTGTAATTATAAGGCTCCCTCAGCCTTGCTAAGCTTCAGGGGAGGGGAGCCTCCTTCCATGGCCACCCTCTGGGCCTTTGTGCAACTTTTCTTGATCTCTGCATGAAGAGCAGCATCCCCTGCACTCAACAACCTCAGAATGTTCTCTGTCCCTCCTATCCACATTGGTCTCAGCATTTGTACAGTGCCAACTTACCTACTGGGACAGGATCCAACTACAGTCAGTATGTTCCTGGAAGCATCTGATGCCTGAACTGAGTTGTCACGGTGGGCGATGAAGGAGACCGGCCTTAGAAGGTCACATATCACCATATGATCCCATTTATATAAATGCCCAGAACAGATGTGTCTAGGGAGATGGAGAGCCCATTGGTAACAACCTGGACCAGTCATGGCAGAGGCTGGCAAGTACTTAGCAGTGCTGAGGGTCACGTGGTAGTGAGGAAATCCACCAGAACTTAAGTGCTGGCATATGTTCAGCTTTGTAAGCTAACTGCTACCTAAGCATGTGTTTTAAAATGGTAAAAGTAGTCGATTTTATACTATTTCATTGGAACAACAAAAATAGTCTAGTCTTGGGTTCAGGAACAGAACCCATGGAAAACCTGATTCCTTGGTTGCTACACATGGGGCAGCAGGAAGAGAAATAGTAGACTGTGGGGGAGTCTGAGGCAGCCAGGAGCCCTGGGTCTTTCTGGCCCTGGTACAGCTCTGAGCATCCAGAGCCATGGTCTCACCCCAAGAACCACACTAGAAACCCAAACCTCATTGTCAGAGCTGGGCCTGGAACATGTCCACAGGGAATCCTGAGGCCATACTGTGGAAACTGACTAGGTCCAGCATGGTGGAATGCAGAAGTCCTCATCCTTCACCAAGATGAACCAGATCCTTGGCTAGAAAGGACAAATCCAGTGTGATCAAGGATTGAGGCCACAGAGCCACCTTGCACCAACCAAGCCAGTGAACTAGTGGCTACCACATGTGTGTGTGAACTAAAAACACACTTACCTCAGGTTAGTAGGCATAGATCTGGGCTGGGATATTGAGAGTGCTGAGCCTGTCTGATCAACCTTTTCGTGAAGAGGAAGCCAGGGCCAGGAAAGAGGCCAGCTGTGGAATTTGCCCTGCCTGTAGACTGGCACTGCCAAGCCCTGGCTCAGGATCTCTTACCCAGGCTGGGTTCCGAGGCTGAGGCTGGCCTCCAGGCACCTGCGCAGAGAGTCTGAGCCAGGCGCTGTATCTGCAGAAACAGCATTTGGGGCTTAACCCCTGCAGAAGTGTAGAGGAATCTCTTCCTGGCTGCCCTGTGGCTGGGCTGAGAATCTGTGAGTAAGGTATCCAACCCACATCCAGCTTCAGCATCGATCCAGCCAAGCACTGGGCGGACTCCGCGGAAGGAGACCTGCCAGGAAAGAGGCAAAGGGCTGCCAGGAAAGAGGCAAAGGGAAAGATAGTCCCTTTGGGTCCTAGCAGTGCAGCCCCAAGAGCCTCTGGAAGGACCAATCAGAGATAACGCAAGTACCAAGTAGCTAAGCCCCAATGGCACACATAGTAGAACTCGGTGTCCGTCTCTCCCAGGTTCTGTGCAAATGACAGTGGTAAAGCATAAGGCTATCAGACTCTCCTGCCAACCATTCCAAAGAGAGATCCCTCCGTGCTGTCAGTCTCCATGTCTCGGAGACGACCCCAGGAGCTCAGGCCTTGGCGAAAACGGTCAGAGGTAAGATTTAAGGTCTGTCCTGAAAAAAAAAAAAAAGTCCATAGAAACTGGCAAGGACGCATGCCACATGAAGTGATCTACACTGTCCCAGGTCTGCTGCACTCAACTTCCAGGGCTGGCCAGTGACAGAAGCCTAGCAGGTATGAGGCATGGCTTCTCTCTTGTTCTAGTTTCACTCTGTTGCTATGTAAAAGACCCTAACCAAAAGCAACTTAGAGAGGGAAAGAATCTAACTGGCTTACGCTTCCAGGTCACAGTTCAGCATTGTGGGGAGTCAGGGTAGGAATGAGAGGCAGGAAACTGAAGCAATAATGTCACTTGATGGCTCAGATGCTCCCAGATTTGTGCTTAGCTGGTTTTCTTACACAGCCCAGGACTGTCTTCTTAGGGATGGGGCTACCCACAGTGGGCTGCTTCCTCGTGCATCAATTAGCAACCAAAACACGCCAGCAGCCCACTGAGATCTAAGCTACTCCCAGTCAAAGTGTCCCTGCTGCATGACTGTAGAGTGGGTCACACTGACAAAGCTAAGGATAATGTGGCTGGACCAGGTAGAGCCGTGTTGGCACAGTGCCAACCCTCCCAATAACTCAACTGGACATGTGATATATTGTAGGCCTGATGTCCATGTTTTGAATTCTTCCACTGGTAGGGGCTTTGTTAGCTGGTCATACAGAGCTGACATGATTTAGAACTTCTGCTGACTGTTATCTGTAGGTAAGTGTGATTGGGCATGAGCAGAGGGTGCTAATGTGGTAGGACAGGCTCTCTGTGACAGAAGAAGCCTATACTAAGATAGAACAACTTGGACCTGAGTACACTTGGCTCACCATGAACAGTGTAGCTCTTCTACACTATGCCCAAGAACAGCCATCTTGTCAACCACTCAATGTGAATAGATTTGTCCTGATTAGGTTCCCTAACAACAGGACCCTACTCATCTATCAGGCCCACCCAACCCTATTGGTTTTGCAAGACTGTTGGTTTTTCTTCCTTCTGAAATGAAGCTCTCCTGGCATCAACCTTTTGAAATTTCGAGGCATCAATAATTTAGTCAAAACCTCTGGAAACTTTCTAGAAAGAAAAAAAAAGCTACCCCAAATCAGGTTGATATCATAGAAATAGGACTTGGCCAACAAGAGACTTTTGTGTGCCATAGTAAAGGTAAGAATACAAGGGGACCAATGTATAGTATCCTATGGGAATAATTTGAGACGTATGTCTACCCAAAGAATTGGTTATGCTCAGGGATCTAAGTTTCTCTATGTGTATATTCATGTGTGTGCTGGTGTACATGTGTATGTGCATGTATGTAGAGGCCAGAGGTCAATCTCAAGTGTCATTCCTTAGAAGCTTGTTTTTTTTTTTTGTTTGTTTGTTTGCTTGTTTTTTAGATAGGGTCTTTCACGGGCACCTGCACTTACTGTGAGTCTCAGGGATCCTCCTGCTCCCCGCTTCTGGCACAGCTTGGGTCACCAAGCCTGGCTTTGTGTGTGGGTGCCTAGGATCAAATTCAAGTCCTCAAGCATCACTGACTGGGTATCTACCCAGCCCTGGATGAAAGTTTCTTTTGTGTCTTCTAACAACTTTTTTTTTTTGGAGACAAGGTCACACAGTATAGCCCTGGCTGTCCTGGAGCTTGATATATAAATAAGGCTAGCCTTGAACTGTGCCTCCCATGCACCGGGATTAAAGGCAAGCGTCACCATGCCTGGCTCTTTGACGGCTTTCTTGGGATGTACTCCAATAAACCCAGGAAAATGAGGGAAAGAGGCACAGGGTCCAGAAATCAACCATGCTACGCTGAGCTCGCTCTGAGAAGTTGACTGTAGTCTGGGGACCTGGAGTGTCTGTACCCACCAGCAATTAGAGTAGCACAATAAAGAACCTCACTTCCTGCCTCACATCAGTGTGAAATGTAAAGGCTGCTAAGGAGAAGAGAAGCAAAGAGAAGAGAACCCAGCCCCTGCACGAAGCATCCTGGTATGATTCTGAGCAACTGAAAGAGTTAAAAAAAAAAAATCCATGTTAAGGGTGGCTCCTGGATGGTCTACATCTAAATGGTATAAGGTTACATCTCCTTCCTGTACATGGAAAGGGGTGATTCCTACAGTCCCTGATTTATAATGCTTTAACTTATGATTTCTCAACTTCATAGCGTTTGGCAGAAACTGTACTTTGAATTTGATATCTTTTTGGATTTGAAATTGAGGGTAGATACTTGCCTGTAATGCTGGCCAGTAGCTGACCACCACCTCGTACCCAGCCAACCACTTGTCCATGAAGGGAAGCCACCGTTGCTTTACAGTTTATTGTATAGCCAGCAATTTTTCCCCAAACATAAGACACTTTATTTTTCTGTTATAAAACCCCCATATGGTAGCCACATCTAGAGCCTCGATACACTAAACAGGGACTCTGGTGTATACACTAAACAGGGACTCTGGTGTCTGTTTTTTCATAAGATAGTCAGTGAATTACCGAGAGGAAGACTTAGAGAATACAGTCTCTTTCCACAGGCTGGGGATCAAATAATTGTAGTTCCTGGAGATGGCATCAAAGGTGGCCATGGCAAAGCTGCCAAGGGTGGCAGTGCAGCCCCTGGGTGGTATAGTCATTAGTACCAAGAAGCAGCAATGGCTTCTTGGACACGGGGGTGGGGGTTTGGGGGGTGAAGGAGTGGGGGAGGGAGGGGGTGGGGAGCAGAGATGATTCCAGCTCCTCTGGGAGCATGTCGATTTGTCTGGGATGGTGTGGAGCTTGCCAATCCCAGTAGTCTCTTCACACAGAGATAATGGGAAGGTTGGCCAAGATGATGGCCCCTCAGATGGCCATGGCTGCCACCTTGGAACACTTAACACCAAGAGCAACATGACTGCTGTTGCTCTTGCAACAAAAACCTTAAGGCTGGACCATTGGCCCAGCCAGAGTTTGTGGCTGCACAGACATGATCCTTAGACCCATATCCTTAAGGGGAAATACCCAAGGAAATGTCAGTAATTCCAGATTCCTTGGTGGACAGGGAGAACAGACAAATTTCCTTCTGGACTCGATGAATCTTCATGTCCCTGGGGAGGTGGACTAACTTGGTGGCAGGGATCCAAAACCTCCATAAGCCCCCACAACCTCAGTCATGGCCACTGCCTACACCACCACACTGCAGCCTTTCAAACTGCCCCTGACTCCTCCCTGGAGGCCATACAGATCCCAAGCCTGGGCCCTTGCAATAATCTTCGAGGCTCTCCCACCCGTACCTGTTCATCTGCCATTTGGTGTTTTCCTAAGGAGGAAAAA
Source organism: Apodemus sylvaticus (assembly GCF_947179515.1). Lineage (NCBI taxonomy): Eukaryota > Metazoa > Chordata > Mammalia > Rodentia > Muridae > Apodemus > Apodemus sylvaticus. The sequence goes on along the minus strand of NC_067472.1, from coordinate 68,156,226 downwards.
GCCAGCAATTTGTTTTTTGATACTGTGTTTTGTGGTTTTATACCCTAACATGTACAAATACATCAAGTATCCTGCACTTTATTTGCAAAAAGGTCTTTATGGTACATATGAAGCCTGCCCAATTATAAGCTAGCACAGGTCCTGTAAATTTAAGGTAAATTTACAGGACCTGTAAAATTAAGGCTGTGACATTTGGTGTTTGTGATGATTAGTTTGGACTGTCAACCTCAAGGGACCTGGCATCAGTTAGGACACAAGCCTTCCAATACACTGTGGTGTCTATTTTAGATGAGATTAGCCCTTGGGTCGTGCCTATGAGTTACTTTTGTACTTAGGTTAATTAAGGGAGGAAGACTCACACTAAAAGAGGCCAAAATTGGACTGGAGAGATGGCTCGGCGGTGAGCACTGACTGCTCTTCCAGAGGTCCTGAGTTCCATTCCCAGCAACCACATGGGGGCTCACAACTATCTGTAATGGGTCTAATGCCCTCTTCTAGTGTGGCTGAAGATAGCTGCAGTATACTCATATAAATTAATTAATTAACTAACTAATTAATTAAGGCAAAATTACTTTTGGGCTCTGGTCCTGACTGCAGTATAAAAAGAAAGTAAAGCCTTCCTCCCTCTCTGCTCCCTGACTCAGATGCCTTGGCCTCCAGGCCTATCCTGCCTCAATTGTACCTTGGAGTTGGGACCCAAAATAAGTGCTCTCTTTAAGATGTTTCTGTCACAATATCTTATCACAGCAATGAAACACATAACTAACTTTGTATGTTAGGCACAAAGTCTCAAACGGATTCCTGACATGTGATGTTTTTAATCTACAATAAGGGCTTATCTACATAACCCCATTATACATAGTAGCAGCTTCATTTATAAAATCATAGTAAGCATTTGCAGACTGTAGGACTACAGGTAATTTCAGGGATGACAAAGTTACAGGTTCAGAAGGGAGAGTCAGACATACCTTCCCTGGTTCCTTATTAATCTGTAGCTCCTCCCCCTCTTCATCCACTTCCTGTTTCCTCATTAGTTTCTGTCAGTACTTGATAGACTGCATCTTTCCACTGCTGATTTTTGTCCGGTTTTTGGCTTCTCCAAACAAGAGAGCGAGCCCTGTAAGCCCTGTGGGCCCAGGGTGTTGTGTTTTATTTCCTGCTGTGTAGCGCTTTGCATGTCACAGCTGCCTGGCATGCCTTGGGAGAAGGAGCTCCGGGCCAAGCAGAGGTAAAGACTGCTCGCAGGCCTCCCAGGGAGCCACTGCTCTGAGCTCAGCCTCATCCTGTCCCCTGACCCCCAGGAGCCCTGTGCTGCCCCACCGCTGGCCAAGCAGAAATGGAGGTGTCCGCACATGATTTCAGGCTATTAAGGAAAGCTCGAAGAGCCGAAAATAACACAGCTAACGCAATTAAAGGGGTGATGGAGGAAGTGGAAATGACTTGACTTCTCTTTCATCCTGGGACACCGAGTAGATATTGTCTAAAATTGGTCAATCCTGAGGCAGCAGTAAAAGCATTTTATTTAGAAATATGGCGGCAACAACAAGTTCTGAAAACATAAACCGTTAAAATGGTTTCTCCGGAGAGCCAGTCGCGGGGGCGGGCAACGGTTCTTTTTCATTTAATATCAGACTACGTTGCCTTAATATTTTTACTTTGTGTGTTTATTACTTTATAATTTTAAAAATGTGGAGGGAAGCCATGTGTACAGACTTCAATATCTTTGCTTCCTGTAAAAATGACTTCACTTATTTATGATTTAGTATTATGCCGCTGGACTTTATAGAGGGTCCATATAAAAAATGGCCATCCAAAAAGAACATTTGTATTGTCTGAAAAGAGCAATAAAAGACATTCGCGCCCATTATGTCCCCTAACGTCCCTCATATGAGGATTCATGCTGCAAACTTTCAGAACTTCACACCTGAAGAAAGTTTTCCTCAACAGGGGAAAAATACCTACCAAGGAGACAGATGAAGGGCAAAGGATGCTTCTTCCTACAGACTTTATTAAGCTAGTAAGAAAAACTTTTAAATATTCCAATGAAGAAAGGGTGTAGGGGATCACTTACCAGAAAAGAAAATTAAAACAGCCAAATAAAACATGTGACTAATTTTTCTACTTCTAGCAGAAGGAAGGAAGGAAGGAAGGAAGGAAGGAAGGAAGGAAGGAAGGAAGGAAGAAAGGAAGAAAGGAAGAAAGGAAGGAAGGGAGGAAGGAAAAGACAAAAACTCCAGAGGAAGGAAAATAGATAGACAATCATAATAGATGAAGACCTGGACTCTGTGCTTTGAAGATGGAGGTTCTACCTTCGGCTGGCCAACTAGACAACATGCCAAAATGTGTATCTGGGTGTCTGTGTGTGTATTTGTCTGTGTTCATGTGTATATCTGTATGTGTGTGTGTAACTATATGTGTGTCTTTGTGTATACCTATACATATCCTTGCAGACCAGAGGAGAACATTAGCTGTCATCTTCTGTCATTCTCCACATCATTTATTTAAGCCAAGGTCTCTCTCACAGACCCTGAAACTCTCCATTTCAGCTTGATTGGCTGGCTAAGAAGCTCCTGGGATCAGCTTCTCTGTCCCCCAACACAGCCACACATAGCCAAGGGTGGCTTTAAAATGGGGGCCAGAAATTTGAACTCAGCCTCTCTTACTTTCTTAGCAAATGTTCTTAACCATTAAGTCATCTCTGTAATTCCCTCAAAAACTGTTTTTTTCAAACATGCCTGTGAAGGGCTGGGTTACACTTACCTCACTAGTCATACCACAAGTCTCGGTGTCATCTTGCCAAGAAGAACTTCATATCCAGGCTGTGGTATTTGTGCGGTTCATTTTGTTTGGGGGATGATGCTCACTGTGAAGTCCTGGTTGACCTGGAACTTGATGTGTAGACAGACTAGCCTCAAAATCATAGATATCCACCTGCTTCTGTCCCCCAAGAAGACTATCACTTTTCTGTGATAAAGGCATGGCCTATCCAGGGTTTTTTTCCTTTTTTTTTTTTTGTTTTTGTTTTTGTTTTGTTGGTGTTGTTTTAGAAGACCAGTGGGTTCAAAATTCAGAGTTCAGTTTTCAAGGGAAAGACTGGAGGATGAGAGCTCAAGGAAGGAATTCTGGGAAACTCCAGCAAAGTCTAGAACTTGGAAGAGTGGCCAGGAAGGATTCCAACATGAGAGCCTTCACAGGGAACAAAGCCTCCCACTGAGATTCAACTTCTGGCTTCCAGAAGTAAGGAAAAGGTCTTTATTTAGAGATATTCCCTTATATGCGGTTTCACTTGTGTAGTTTTGTTTACATGTGATCAACCTTGCTTTGAAGACATTAGATGGGAAACTGAGGAAACAAACCATTTCTAGGTTTTAACTTACACTAGTTTGATGAAACCTCTTCAATTTCCCACTCTCTCTGACTTGGCATACAAATCATTTCTCTGTCTCAAGTATCCACTCTGTATGCAATACCAGCCTATTAGTCACTTAGCAACTGTCAGAGTTACCAGATCTACTGTTCCAGTGACATAAGATTTTATTATGGCTACCATCTTTAAAAAATACTATATTTGTATAATTACTCAATTTCATTATCTCTTATTTTTAAGGACTTACTGTGCCTAATCTGTAAGTTAAAGACCATAGGTACACACGTACAAGGACTAACAAGATGCAGGTATGGCTTGGTGTAACTATGCATCCTCTGTGGAGCTTGGATAAGGGGCATGACTGTGTTGAAACCACTCATGTGTTGTCTTTTGTCCGGAAGCCCCAAAAAAAAATGGATCTGGCAAGCCAAATTCATTGGATGGCTGATGGCTCCCACTAATGTGTCTGTCCCTTTGTCTGCAAATGAAAGGGGGAGTCAGGCCAATCAACTAGTCTTTAAGGAGCCTACTTAGGAGTCAAGCTGTCACTTCCACATAGTACTACTGCCATGATCCTGGTTATCCCAGCCGTTAGAGAGCTGCGCGACACTGAGTCTGCTCTAAGCTATGGTCCCATCTGGAACAAAGAAGGCTCTGCTGTGAAGAGGAAGACAAGAGAAGGCTCACTCTAATTGCTCTGCCCTCCTCCATACAGGTGCATGTGGCCTGGGAGGTGGATTAGGTGAGGCCCTGTCTTAGTCGATACTCTGTTGCTGTGAAGAGACACCATGACCATGGCACCTCTTAGAAAGGAAGGCATTCAATTGGGGTTTGCTTATGGTTTCAGAGGTTTAGGGCCTTATCATCATGGTGGGGAGCATGGCGGTATGCAGGCAGACCTGGTGCTGGAGAGGGAGCTGGGAGTTCTACATTTATAGAACTCCACAGGCAGCAGGACGAGAGAGCCACTGGGCCTCGATTGGGCTTTTGAAACCTCGAAGCCCATGCCCAGTGACACACTTCCTCCAACAAAGCCACACCTCCTAATTCTTTCAAATAGTGCCTCTCCCCAAGCATTTAAATATATGAATCTATGGGGGCCATTATTCGAACCAAAACAGGCCCCACGTCTCCTGAGGCCTACCTGGTGAAGGGGGCTGGGACGCAGGAAGGAGCCCAGTCACTGACTAAGCTGCTGAAGTGAGCAGAGGCAGCATACAATCCAAACCACAATGGCTCCTAACTGGGGATTTTCTACCAGAGAAGGTGACAACATGCTAACAGTAGCATGAAAGGTAGTTTGGTCCTGTTCAAACAGAGTCATCAAGAAAGCTGGTGCTGCAGTGCCGTTGCAGCCCCTCCGGCACCCAGGGGGTCTAGAAGGCATTCAGCAAGCTTCCGGGCTTAGATGTGGCCACGCCCCTTTGTCCTTTGCCATGGCATGTCTCTTTGGCATGACATCTCCCTTTGACCTTTGTCAGGCCATATGAGAGCCACCTGCCACTCCCTAGTAGAACATGAGGGGGTTCAGTATCACCGTTCAGCCCCTTTGCTGTCTGTTCCACTTAGCAAAATGGTTGAGACTAACTGACTTGCTCTCAGCTACAGTTTGGAAGACTGTATTACCACTTAGCCCAGACAGACAGTAGAAGCAAAGCAGCTCTTGCCAGTGGAGGAGAATTTAAGGCCAAACTGCAGTCCCAAGCATCAAAGCCAAGCAGGTGCCTCACTGCTATACTGACAGGCAGAGATGGCCCTTCAGAGCTGTTGCATGGCTGCACACTATGCTGTGTGGAGAAGGGTACTGGGTAGTCATCCCCTCCCAGAGTCTCAGAAGTGCCAGACAGGTAGATGCTGTCCGACCACTGAGCTGGCAGAATGACACACAGGGAGTTAGCTCAGTGTGGCCAAGGTAATGGTGTGCATAGAGGGGCTATCAGGAGGCCTGGAGAAACGGGTTCCATCTGTGTTTCCTGGCAATACGGGTGCCCCAAACCACAGCAACATATGATCCCAACAAAACCACAATGCAGATTGGAAAATGCAGGGGGAAAACTGTCCGTTTGTGCATGCATTACTATAATAACCATGTGGTGTATCCAGTTAACAGGAAACTACTCAGTCATAAAGAGAAATAAAGGACCAATTTGTATTACAACAGGAATGGCTCCTGTAGGCAATGGGCCAGAGAGCAGAAGTCTAGCTCCAGGTACAGTGAGAGATGCTGTCTCAAGGGAATAAACTGGGGAACTATAGAGCAAGGCACGCAGCAGCATCCTCTGGCCTCTATACACAGGCTTGTGCACCTACACACAGAAGTGTGTATTACACACATACACACACACACACACACACACACACACTATAGGACCACATGGGATAGCTCCTTGTGTACAAACTCAGTGCCTGTGATCTAACAGCAAGAGCTCATCTCAGTCTTGCACATGGCAGCAGATATAACTGTGAACATCTGCACACAAACACATGTGTACAGTGTGGATGGCATTGTGGTTAGGTTTTTAAAAACTATTCTTGAGCCATGTGTCAATCACATTGTTCTGAAATGTGGGTATGGGATGAACCTCAAGCTCTTGGATCGTTGGAAGATGGTATACAAGATCTTCTCCTTCCCTTTTCCCTTCCCCTCCCCTCCCCTCCCTCTCCTTCTTCTCCCTTTCCTTCCTTTCCCTTCTGTTCCTTTCCTCTTCTCCATCCTCTTTCTTCTTTTCCTTGTCCTTCAGCAGAGTGCTCAGGTGCCAACTCTGTGGCATTGGGTCAACCTTTCCATGACTGGAGGGGGAGTGTGGTGGCTTGAATGAGAATGTCACCTATGGGCTCATTCATATATTTGAATGCTTGGTCCCCAGTTGGTGGAACTGGTTGGCAAGGATTAGGTGTGAACTTGTTAGAAGAGTGTGTCACTGAACATGGGCTTTAAAGTTTCAAAAGCTCATGCTCTTCCCAGTTAGTTCTCTCCGCCTCGTGCTTGTGGATCCAATGTAAGCTCTCAGCTACTGTTTCAGCACCATGCCTGCCTGCCTGCCTGCCTGCTTCCTGCTTGCCTGCCTGCCTGCCTGCTGCCTGCCTGCCTGCTTCCTGCCTGCCTGCCTGCCTGCCTGCCTGACTGCTTCCTGCCTGCCTGCCTGCCTGCCTGCTGCCTGCTGCCTGCCTGCCTGCTTCCTGCCTGCCTGCCTGCCTGCCTGCTGCCTGCCTGCCTGCTGCCTGCCTGCCATGCCTGCCTGCCTGCCTGCCTGCCTGTTGCCGCACTACCCACTATGATGGTCATGGAATCATCGTGTAAAATTGTAAGCCCTATAAACTCTTCTATAAGTTGTCTTGGCTAGGTGTTTTGTCATAGCAATAGAAAAATAGCCAAGAGAGCATCATGGGAAATTAACGTGTGTGCCAAGCACTTTGAGTTCCAAGGTGTGAGAGTGGGGTGGGTGTCAGACCTCCAGGGTCTCAGCCTTGTTCCTGCCTGTCTCCTACACAGTGGCCTCTGAGGAAAACATGACAGCACCTGGGCAGAGTGCAATGAGAATCTAGCCTCTTGGATGAGAGGAGAGGTTTGGTGGCCTAAGGCCACTCTGAACATACTCTGTCTGGAGCTAGGCTCCTCCCTACTGCTTTTACTGTTGATCTGGAGTTTGGGATAAAAAAAACTCCTTCCTGGTATATTTAGGGCCACACCCAGCCCAGAATAAAGGTAGGACTCCCAAGTTCTCCTTCGGAGGGCCTCCTGAAACCAACAAACTGTTGTACAGACCAACCAAGGACATCAGTGAGGAGAGCTCCCAGAGCAGGGCCAGGCAGGCAAGAACTGGGCCATCTGGGGCTGATAATGAGGATGGTAGTGGTACCGTATCAGCTTTCTGACTGATATGACTGGCATGAGCCACCAGGACTCCTGAGATGGGACTGGGGCTGTCACTCAGAGCAGCTGCTCTGTTGGAGATCCTGAGCACATAAAGAAGCTAGGCATAGTCACTGAAATGTCTAAAGTGAGGAGATGGTGACAGTGGGGCTTCTTGGTCTTTTGGGTAGAGTAGAGGGTTGAGAGCAATGATGCTCAGAGGGAAGGTTCTGGTCCAGAGACACTTGTGCTTCTGCCCTATCAGCCAGCTGCTGCAAACAGCTAGACACCAAGAATCCAGAGTCTTCTCTCCCCATCTGTGGGCCAGCAAAAGTACTAACAATATGCCCCATTCAGTGATATTGAGACATGCTCATAGGAAGGATCCTGAGCCCACCTCAAAAACCAGACATAAAGCACTGAGCTAGAGCACACTTGGACCACAACTCAATTGAGGGGTTGGATTGTAGAAGCCACACAGCCAGCCGCAAGCCTGAGCCGTTTCCTGGAACATAATTACTTTATACTTATCAAAATAAGTGGTTCACTAGAAGGCTCTTATTTTATACCCAATTTCAGATTTTTCCTATTATGTGGTATGTTCTTAGATGAGAGTAGAAGCATTGCTTCAAAAGCAAAAATCCTGTGGACAAACTCTGCTTTACCCTTGGGCGCTTCAATTGTGCACCGCTCCCATGTTTGGGTCATGACCCTAGTCACCCTGAGTCCAAGGGGCAGGAGAGATGGGGCAGGGAGAAGGAGGTACCGAGTGTGGGTTGAGAGCTACTGTGTCCTACCATGTCCCGACATTGGCCCATGCCTCTGTCGCTTGGTTTCTGCTGACTTGATGGTTGGTGTTAAGTGTTCCCCACTCCTTTCCTTGGGAGCAATTGTACTTCCTTGAGGGGATCCATTCAAAGTCTCTTAAACTTGATGACAGCCATCTAGGAACTTGGAAGAGAAGGAGACTGTGGTCTGATAGGAGACCTGCCCTAGAAAGTTGGGCAGCATGGTGATAGGGGAACCTTCAGTGCAAGCAATCCATCCTCAGTTCCTTTCCCTCTGACCTGTCATCCATCTTCATGGGAGGGTTTTGGGAGGGACCACATGGATATCTAAGACACTCATGTGAGAGCCTCGGGGGCAGTTTTCAGAGCAAAACAGGAAAGAATTTAAAAACAGGGCTGTTCCATGGACCAGAATAATGAATCCAACCAAATTGTGAGGTATTGATTTAGCTTTACCTGAGAGGGTTCTAGGGTTCATGGTCCATGAGAGCATGTTTCCAGGTTAAAAATCTCCTATTGGGTATGACAATTTTAGCTGACTTTCCCTGGCTATGTCTAAATCTCTCCTTCAGACCACACTATGTGGCTGTCTGTTATGTGGCAAATGGGGTTAGAGGCACATCATCCGTGCTGTCCAAGCTGTCTAAGCTTTCCAGCTAGACTGACTGTCGTTTTGTATGCTGAGTCCCAGGGCCTGGGCAGCCACAGGAGGTGGGAGTAGCTAGATCTCAAAGCATTCTTAACAGGGAAGTTGCTCTTAAAACTATCTAAGATTGGTGCTAGGCTTGGAATCATCTGTAGATTTAATTTTTTTTATAATAAATTGACCTTCCCCTTTCAGAAAAAAAAAGCTGAGACCTGGAGCAAGAAAATGAGCTATCAAACACGTCATAGCAGTAGCAGCATTGGGAGCAAGCACCCCTGGGACCTTGTCCATACCAGAGACTGCTCTGAACATCTCTCCTATTGACCTACTTAATCCCACATGCACAAAAAAAAAATCCACATTTTATAAAAGGAGAAAGTGAGGTACACAAACAAAAGGCTGAGAAGTTCTCCCAAGGCCTCAGGGGCAGTCATATCATCTGAGCCCAACCCACTACACGGAAAGACTGTCTGCTGGCTCCTTCTGTACTTCTAAGTGGTTTATACTGATTTCTCCACCAGTGCTTCTCAGCAATATGGGGTTCTCACTGAGACCACCTGAGGTGCACCAGAAAAGCAGGGCTTTCTCGTGTGGCTCTGACCTTCAAGGGATACCATCAGGATGACCAGTGGCCTCCCAGGTAGAAATCTTGGAGTCATGGTGGTACTCATGAGAAAAGGTTTTAGCCTGCCTGCACACATATCCCTTGAAACCATGAAGACTCACCCATGAGAGTCTTTAGGTCCTTCATCACACATACCACATGTCTGTGTTTTATTGATTCTGTTACCTTGCTGAGCAAGGTTCCCCAGGACTGCATGATAATAATGTTTTCTAGCCAGGCTGATGATGACTCCCATAAGGGATATTAATATTTGCATAAATTGTTCTTAACTTGCACCTTCTTACAAAATAAACCACAATAAGCATGCCATAGTGTCCCATGGAACATCATTTGCACCATAATGTGCAGAAGCCCATTGAACATTGTGGTGGCTTGCAAATCACTAGGGAGTGCAACTGTTTGAAAGGATTACAAGGATTAGAAGGTGTGGCCTTGTTGGAGTAGGTGTGGCCTTGTCCTTGAAGAAAGTATGTCGTTGAGGGTGGAGCTTTGAGATTTCAAAAGCCAAAGTCATATGCTTGTTCTCTCTCTCTCTCTCTCTCTCTCTCTCTCTCTCTCTCTCTCTCTGTGTGTGTGTCTGTGTGTGTGTGTGTGTGTGTGTCTGCTTATGGATTAGCATGCAGCTCTCAGTTATGCTCCCTGATATGATGATAATAGACTAAGCCTCTGAAACTGTAAGCAAGCCACCAATTGAATGCTTTATTTCATAAGAATTGCCTTGGTCATGGAGTCTTTTCACAGCAATAGAACAATGACTAAGACAAAAGTTGGTACAAGAAAGTATAGTATTGCTATGACAGACCATGCTGCTTGCTGGCAAAATGTGGACTTTGGGGCTCTAGATTAGGAAGGTAGTTGAACACTTTAAATGGAGCTTAATGAGCCATATTAGTAGTAGCATGAAATAAAGTGATTCTGAGAGCAATGTAAATTATGATGTCTCAGCTCAAGAAGTTTCAGAGGAGCCGGGCAGTGGTGGCATATGCCTGTAATCCCAGCACTCTGGGAGGCAGAGGCAAGCAGATTTCTGAGTTCAAGGCCAGCCTGATCTACAGAGTGAGTACCAGGACAGCCAGGGCTATACAGAGAAACCCTGTCTCAAAAAACAAAAACAAAAACAAACAAAAAAAGAGGTTTCAGAGGAAACGCATGTTCGTAAGTGGCCTAGAGAAATGATTTGGCAAATAATGTAGATGCTTTTTACTCTTGTCCTAAAAATCTGCCTGAAGCTGAATTAAAAAGGGTTGGATTAATGGAGTTGGCAGAGAAGATTTCAAGACAGCCTAGTATTGGCTGTGTTACATGATTATTAATGGTGATTATTTGAGAAATCTAGAATGAAAAGATGTAAGCCAGACAAGGAAAAATAAAAAATGTGCAGTGTGAGGAGAACAAGAGATCCAGGAAGTGTAATAAAGTCCAGTGCCCAAGGAGATGAAAAGTCTAAAGCAAAGCTTGATGATCGAAAGAATAAAGGGATGAGCAACCTCAGGGCAGGGCCTCGCCCAGCCAAGTCTCCAACTTGGGAAAAGGAATTAAAGCAAAGCCTAGTCTGTGAAGGAAGCCATCAATAGTAGAAAGTTGGTGCAGATGTAACTGAACGAGGGGGCCAAGTTCCAGCCTCATCAAACAGCAGAACTTAGCAGCTTTGGGCCACGTGGTTCTGGCTCTAGAGTCAAGGATACAAGACAGAGGTTATGGAATCTCCCTCCACAGCTAAGAAAAGCAACTAAGGCCAGGCATGTATCAGCGGGGTCCCTACATAGAAGTTCAGAGAGCCACTGTATGAGACTGAAGGTGAAGCCCGCATTGTATTGGAGATCCCAAGGTGTTAGAGATGCCAAGCGGTGGGATGCCTGCCGGGGAAAGTTGCACACCACCTGTTAAAGCATCCCAAGAAAAAGAAGAAAGTTGCAGTTAACAAAGCTAAAAGGAAGATCTGAAGAGCATACTGACATCACACGTGGAGATGCAGTTTGGAGTTTTTCCAGCTGGTTTGGTCCAGTATTTTCTCATTTATGCTCCATTTCCTCCCTTTTGGAATGGCAATGCAGATTCTATGGCATTTTATGTTGGAGGTATGTGATCAGTTTTTTTTATTTCAATTTTATAGGAGGATACAGTTAAGAGATTGCCTTGAGTCCAATTGCATTTGGATTTTAAAGTGGTCCTGAGACCGTGATAGACTACAGTGACTTTTGCTGTTGGACTAAATGCATTTTGAATTATGATGTAGCTACAAGTCTATGGGGGCTGGGGAGTTAAATGTGGTGGTTTGAATTAGAATGGCCCCCATTGGCCCATATTTTTGAGTGCTTGATTACCAGGGAATGAAACTGTTTGAAAGGATTACAAGGATTAGGAGGTGTGGCCTTCTTGGAGCAGGTGTGGCCTTGTTGGAGGAAGTGTGTCACTCATTAAGCTTTTAGATTTCAAAACCCCATACCAGATCCCTCCCCCACCCCACCCCACTCTCTCTCTCTCTCTCTCTCTCTCTCTCTCTCTCTCTCTCTCTCTCTCTCTCTCTGTCTCTCTCTGTCTTCAGATCAGGATGTAGCTCTCAGCTATTTGTCAAGTACCATGGCTGCCTGCTGGCATGCTCCCTGCCATGATGATAATGGACTAGGCCTCTAAAACTGTAAGCCAGCCCCCAATTGAATGCTTTCTTTCCTAAGAGCTGCCTTAGTCATGTCGCAGCAATACAACAGTGATTAAGACAGACAATGGTTAACTTTGCTTTAACTTCCTGGTCAAGTCTTCAAGGAACAAAGTGTCTTTCTAGAATAGTCTCAGTCAGACAGGATTCATCCAGTTCTGCCTCTGCGGAAGCTGGGCCACAATGGAATGTAACCTTGTTTTTTTGCAGCTGGGTAAAGGAGCCTGATGCTCAAGAATGGAGCTGAGACACAGAATCAAATCTCCTCCAGGTTCTGCCTTGAGTCCGTATTATGGACATTTCACTGAATTCCAAATCAGTGCTTCAAGAAGACTTCCCTGCTTGGGAACTCTCGGCACTGTTGGGGCCGTCAAGTGCACATCCATATCTAAGCAGTTGCTTTATTAAGTGTGCTCTCAACAGCACTAGAAAATGAGAGTCGTGGCATCTGTGTTGGATCTGAGCACAAAGCCCATCAATACACAGCTGCAACTGGGAGGGGGCAAAGTTAATCCTATTACATAATCAAAATGCCGAAGCTTCCAAGAAGACTTCCCAGAAGACCTGCCTGCAGCTGGCAGCCACGCTACAGGACACAGAGCCAGCCAACTTAAGGACAGGGGTCAGCAGACTTGGTGTGTGTAGGGCATAGATAGGTCTTTGCAACAATAACACAGTTCTGTCCTATGGGGAGAGGACAGACACAGGTGCCTTAAGTAAATGCTAGTGGTCATCTCCCAGCAGGGACAGGCCAGACCGGTAGGCTCTTTCTATGTCTGAAACCACTAGTGTTTCATAACTAATTCAAGCCAATAAATCCTCCCCATGCCTTTGCTTCAGCCATGATCACGAACCCTTACCCCATGAGGACAGCTACTGTTTTGCTCTCAGGTCTAGCTTAGGGTGCTAGGCAATTTCCTCCACTGCTCTTGCTGATGTCTAGTTTCTCTGTGTGTCCTCCCTATCCCTATATTTTTCTTATCTGTGTTTCTGTTTGTTTAGCAGCATCACAAAGCATGTGGAACATGAGCTTACCTTCTACAGGGGCCCACACTGGCTAGTTATGGACTTAGCATCCTCACTGAGGGCATAGAGGCAATTGTCAGATGGCTGAGGCAAGCTGGAAACAGGTGGAAAGGCATTATATGGCTTCCTGGGACCAAAGGAAGGCTTTACACTGTCCTCCCTGGTCACTAAGCACCTCAGACCCATGGTGGTTTTGGGTGGGAGCAGCAGGAGAGCCCTTAGAACCCAGCAGGTGTAAGACGAATGGCTCCGGTTCTGGCTTAGCTCCAGGCAAGGCCTTTGCCCAGTCCTGCCAAGGGAATGGGCCTCAAGTGACATTAGCTCAGGGCTTCCAAGTTCCATTCCCTGGCCACAGTGTCACATATAACACCCAGCTTCTTACACTGTGGGTCTTAACCCACACAGGGGTCATGTAACTGAATGTGGAGGTTACAAAGCTTTGGCTGCTGCCAAAACTTTCAGGCAATGACAGAAACCAAATTCAGAACTAAGCATGGGATGAACCTGAGGTATTTCTGGCAGTACTCACCCATATAATATATTTTTGCTGCACATACACTGTGCTCTGCTGTTACAGAGCAGAACGATTTGATCAAAGGAGAACACGATTATTGTCTCCTGTCATCGCTCAGCATGTGGTATCAAGCCAGTTTGCATTTGAATTGTATGTTAGAATATTTGATTTTTAAGATAGACATTTGATTCACTGACTGGAGCTTGATAAAAGAATTAGAATTTTATTAAAAATAATTTTGGCTTGGGATTATAACAGGATTTCCTGATTTCCTTACACATGCCTTTGCTGTTTTCTACTAAGTATTTGTCATAGTTTTGTTTCTGTCACTGAGATAAAATATGCTGAAAAACAAAAAACAACAACCAAAAAAATGCCGGGGGTGGGGGGCTGGGGGGGGTGGGGAGTGGGGGTGGGGGTGGTGGTGGTGGCGCACGCCTGCAATCCCAGCACTCTGGGAGGCAGAGACAGGCAGATTTCTGAGTTCGAGGCCAGCCTGGTCTACAGAGTGAGTTCCAGGACAGCCAGGGCTATACAGAGAAGCCCTGTCTCGAAAAAAAAAAAAAAAAAACAAATCCAAAAAACAAAACAAAATAAAATAAAAACCCAGAAAAACAAACAAGCAAACAAAAAACCAACCTACAGGAGAGAGTTTATTTTAGCACACAACTCCAGGTTATAGTCCATCACTGTGGGGAAGGCAAGACAGTGTGCTTAAACGGCTGGTCCTGAAGGAAATGGGGACACCAGATGTGCTCATTGACACCAGACTCAATAAAGCTGTCTGGACCAAGGGAATAAGGAATGTTCCGTATCTCATCTGAGTACGTTTGTTCAGAAAACGTAATGAGGATGAGGATTCACCAAACAAACTCTACACATTGATAACTTATGTGCCTGTTACCACATTAAAAAATCTACAGATGGTCAATGTGGATGAGAACTAATCTGCTGAATGTCAAATAAAGTTGCAGCACTGCCAAACTGAAAATAAAATAAAATAAACAAACAGCAGGTCCCATCACAGCCATGGTAAAGAGCAGCGAGTGATGAATCTGTGCGTGCAGGCTAAAGCTCAGCTAGATTTCCAAACTCTTTCATGTGCGTGCATGAATGCCTGCATGGAGTGCAGGTTAAATGAGAAAGGACCAAGGAGGAGAGTCAAGGATGCAAGAGGACCTGGTCTCATCTGAGGCCAGTGTCCTCCTTCTTGGTTGTTCACTAGGACATTTAACTTGTGATGGGAGCAGTGTGTTTGGCTCTTTGTCACCATTACAAGGGACAGTCCCAGGGAGTGTTTTTTTTTTTTTTTTATTTGTGAAATGCATTTAAAAATGGTTGCCCCGGTGCCCTGGAATGGCAAGTGTTCCAAGTCTCTAGACTACTCTTCATCATTCCCCTAACACCCACCAAGGATCTGTTCAGATGATGCTACCTCTTAGCTTTGGCTCGGAGCTCTCTGAGGTGTCAGGAGAAGTAGAGCAGGTAATTTGGGCCCTATGCCAGGACCAGAAGAACCTCTACATAAAATGTATGAGGGAATGGGGGCCAGGGGGACAGCAGCATGAAGTCGTTAGAGTTAGGGATTGGGGGCTGGAGAGGTGGCTCAGCAGTTAAGAGCACTTGGTACTCTTTCAGGGGATCTAGGTCAGTCCCCAGAAACAACATTGTCGTTCACAACTATTTAAAACTCCCATTCCAGGGGATCTAGTGACCTCTTCTAGCCTCCTTTAACACCGGGCCCACACATGGTACACAAACATACATACAGGTGAAGTACTCATACACATAAAAGAAATCTTAAAAACAAAGTTGGGGGGTCATAGTTATACTTCAATTGATTCAGCTTTAAATTCTGAGATGGTGGAAATCTTGGTATGGCCTGGCAACAGCAGCCCCTAAACTGTGTGGTTTTTACTTGAATAAAGTAACTGGAATGTTCTACAAAGACTCCCACTACTATGCATTTCTCAGGGACATTTACCTAGCCAGTGAGAGTTCTGGGGGTACCACACACAAAGCCCAACATACACATTGGCTTTCAATGCCTCAGCAGGAGGCCCTGGTATGGGTGCTTCTCAATGCAGAGCTCCAGGCCTTCTGCTCCAGCTGCCTGTCCTGAGGAAGGGAATGCCTCCAGGACACCTACATCTTAGCAGACATGATGGTCTGAATGAGATGTCCTCCATAGTCTTGGGTATTTGAATGCCAGGTCCCCAGCTGATGGTGCTGTAGGGGAGCCTTAGGAGGTGTGGCCTCGCTGGAGGAAGTATGTCACTGGGGGAGGGCTCTGACAGTTTAAAGAGCTCAGTTTACCATTTCTGCTTCTTGCTTGCTGTTTAAGGTGTGAGCTCTCAGCTTCCGGCTTCAGCTGCCTGCTGCCTCCACTCTGCCCTCATGAACTTTAACTCTCAGAAAGCACAAGCCCGAATAAATTCTTTCTCCTATAAGTTGCCTTGGTCCTGTTGTTGTATCATATAAATAGGCAATTGAAAAGCAACTAATACAGGAGCAAGTGTGTCTTACATAGGTATCACACGCCAGGCACTGTCAGCATGAAGACCCAGGCTGCAGAGGGACTTCGGTTAGAGACTTCATTTGCCTCCCAGAGAGAGTGCCACAACCAGCCCTGCTTGGGCAAGGGTGGCCATTGGGTTTGTAGCATCACCTTTCACCCTCCAGAGCATCTCTTGGACAAGCTGAGTGACTATTCCTGGCATCCCTGCCTACTAGTGACAGTGGAGCTGAGGATGATGACAGGGTCTGCTTCAAGTAGCTCTACCTGGCCTGAGAAGGGACCACAGAAGGAAAATCAGGGACAGTGCTCTGGATCAGGTAACCAGTGCACAGGACAGGAGTCCATGCCATCGAGGGCCAATGTAGTGAAGGTGTAAACACTGATGTAAAGTCCTCACTCCAGTGGTACTGGCGTCCACTACAGGTACAGGTCTCACAGCCTGTCATGTAGCCCAGGCTGGCCTTGACTTCAGTGACTCTATCTCTGCCTCTCCTTTCAAATGCTGGGATTACAGGCATGTGCCACCATCCCTGATCTTGATTTTGCATGTGCGTGCATGTGTGTGTGTGTGTGTGTGTGTGTGTGTGTGTGTGTGTGTGCGCGCGTGTGTACGTGCATGCATGTTTTAGTTTGTTATGTTTTGGTTTGTTTAGTTTGTTTTAGGGAGTGTTTGTTTGTTTGAGAAAGGGTCTCTTGTTGACATCGAACTCACTGAGTCCCAGAGACCTGCCTGTCTCTGCCTTCCCAGTGCTGAGAAGTACAAGCACATACCACTACATGAGGACTCTAGGGGTTAAATTCAGATCTTCACATTGCACAGCAAGTACTTTACCAACCAGGCTGGCTTTCCTAGGTCTCTAGTATTAACTTTTAATTACATGTATTGTGACAACCCTCATGAATTGAAACTGGAGGAAAACTTTCGATTGTGTGGAAAATAAATGTTTTATTTTACAGTCCTGTAGGTCGGCATTCTAAGCTAGGTCTTGTCAGATACACATTAAGACATAAGCAAGGATATACTTCCAAGAAAACTACCTTTGCCTCCTCTGGCTACCTCTCTTCCTTGGCTTGTGGCCTCTTCCCCTGTCTGCAGGCTAGTGATGGCCAGTGGAAACCCTTTCATATCACAGTCCTCTGCCCGTCCTCACTCCTCTCTCTTAACATCACCATGAACCAAGATGATGTTTCATCCTAAAGTTGGACTGTTAGCAGCTTTAATTCTGTCTACAACCTTAAGTCCCTCTGCTATATAAGGTAGCATACAGGCCCAGGGATTAGGATGTGGCTAACTTGGGGGCGGGGCGCTTCCTGGCTATCTAGCTATCATCTTGTTATTGCTCTCTCGCTTAATTCCACTTTTATTAGACGATACCTTGTGCATTATCCCAGGCCCATACATTCATTTCCATTCTCTGTGTAGCCCAGCATGTGGGCTGTGCCTCAAAGAACCCCCTCCATGCATGCCCTTGGAGGGAAAGTGCAGCACACAGTGTGAGTGCCAGCTAGGTTGCGGTGGTCCTGTGTCACATCCCCTGTGCACAGTCACGGCACAGCCCCGTGCACAGTCATGGCATGGAAATACTTTTAAGATCTCTGAGCTAGCAGATTTCTGACCATCCAGGTCTTCCTTTCTCAGGCACATCCATATTTATTATTATGCCTTCCTGACAAATGGACTCTTTTGTCTTTATGACGCATTCTTCTTTATCTCCTTCAATGCCTGCGTCTTGAGGTGTGCACTGTCTGATATTCATGTAACCATTCCAAAACCCTGAGTCCAGCCACTTCTGTTCCATCGGTCTCAGTCTTCACAGAACACTTGGAGTCATAATCACAGGCAGCTCTCAAACTTTCAAGGTTTTACTTCTTTTTAAGGTGAAACACATACGGTACAGAATTTGCTTCCTGGGCCATTTGGGGGACAGGGGTTGGGTTGAGGCAGGGTCTCATGGAGCTCAGGTTGGCCCTGACTCACTCTAGAGTGAAGATTATCTTTAGCTCCTGATTCTCCTGCCTACACCTCCTGAGTGATGGGATTGCGTGTGTGAATCACCTCACACAGCCAGCTTCACCATTTCCAATTGCACAGTCCAGCAATTCCAACTCTGTTTACATGGCTGTGCAGGGAATCTCAAGAACAAGTTCATCTTATGGAGCTGAGATTCTACACACACCAGAAACAACCCCTGAGCTCGCTGTGGCCAATGCCCACAGCCCCAGCACTCAGAAGGCAGAGGTTGAGAGGGCTACTGCCAGTTCCAGTTCAGCTGGGACTGTGTAGCAAGGTTCTGGCTGAAAAAGTAACTCGAGACAAAATAACCTCGGATTTCTCCCTTCTCCCAGCCTTGGAAGCCAGGATCCTACTTTCTGCCTGCAGCACTCTAACTGCGGCAGCTGCCTTGGGAAAGTGGTATCATTTGGCACCAGTCCTTCCGTGGATCATCCCACTCAGTAGAACAGCCTCCAGCTTCACCTGCACTGTAGAATGTGTCAGGATCACCTTCCATACAAAGGCTCAACACTGCTCCATTTGTGGTGGTTTAAATGAGACATGCTCCCCTCCCTCATAAATTAACCATAGAACTACTTGGCATTTGCATATTTGGTCCTCAGTTGGTGGTGCTGTTTGGAGAGACTTGGGAGAGTCGATCTTGCTGGAGGAAGGAAGTATGTCACCATACTTTGAACATATATATATATATATATATATATATATATATATATATATATATATAAATTTACTTATTTACTTTACATACTGGTTGCAGCTTCCCCTCCTCTCCTTCCATTCCCCCCTTTCTTCCCCTCCCCTATTTCCCCTCCCTTTACTCTCAGAAAAGGGGAGGCCTCCCATGGATTGCAGTATGACTAGGCACATCTTCTGTTAAGGCTAGACAAGGTCGTCCAGCTAGGGGAAAGGGATCCAAAGGCAGGCAACAGAGTCAGAGACAGCCTCTGTTTCAGTTGTTAGGGGTCCCACATGAAGACCAAGCTGTGTATCTATTACATGTTTAGATGGCCTAGGTCCGTTCCATGCATGCTCTCTGATTGTCAGGTCAGTCTCTGTGAGCCCCTGTGGGGTGTCGATTCTGTGTCGATTCTGTGGGTTTTCGTGTGGTGGGTACCCTTGACCCTTCTGACTTTTTCAGGCCTTCCTCTCATTCTTCCACAAGATTCCCTGAGCCCTGCCTCATATTTGGCTGTGGGTCACTGCTCCTGGGTGAAGCCTCTCAGAGGAGAAGGCCTTGAGACTTTAAATCCTCAAACTACTACAGTTGTCTGTCACAGCTCCGTGCTTGTGTCTTCTTGTGTGAGTTCTCAGTTTCCAGCTTCTCTGCCACGCCTGCTGCTTGCTCTATGCCTCCCTGCCCATGGTGGCCTCTTCAGAAGCCAAGTAAATTCCTGATAGAAGCTGCCTTGGCCTGGGTGTTTGCTCACTGCTTCCTTTGCCTCTCCCCACCTCCCTTCCTTTCCAACCGCCATTTTCATGGTTGTGAGAGAGTTCTTGCCCCACTCCATCTGTTTCTTTTCTGTTGCTGTGATAAAACGGCTTGACCAAGGCAGCTTATAAGTGAAAGCATTTAGTTGGGTTTATGGGTTGTTCAGAGGGTTGGAGTTGGTGGTGATTGAGCAAAGTTAGGGCTCAGGAAGAGCTGCGAGCTCACATCTTGATACACAAGCAGGAGGCAGAGAAAGAGATCACACTGGGAACGGCACAAGCCTTTTGAAGCCTCAAAGCCTGCCCCTAGGCTTTTTTTTTTAGGGATCTTATTGGGTCTACTGTCATTCAAACCACCACACTCCTCCTTTTATTAACACATATTAATTATGTAAAAAAAATGGGTTTATTATTGGCCTGCCTTTTAATCAATTCTGTTAACCTCTGTCATTGAGTTGCTGGGTTTTGACCACTAACATTTAGCATAATTTTTAATATAGTTGAACAGACTGTGCTAATTTATTATTGTCTATTTCCTTCCTTCTTATGGTTTTCATGGTTTGCCATATTTTGGATTATTTTAATACTTGTAATTTTTCCATTTTATTAGTCCATTGTGTTTCAACCATTCCTCTTTCTATGACATTATACTGATGTCTGCTTAGGATTTAAAATATACACAATTATATTTCATATCAGTTAATGATAGTGATTTTATACCTGACTGTGTCCTGCCCATTTTCCGTGCCACAGTCTATGAATCTAATCTGTAATAAACCTCATAATGTTTTTTCAACATAGTCTTCTAAATTTCAAAGACATTAACAGCTCTCTAATTTTCACTCATCTTCCCTGCCCTGACTGCCTCCATTACTTCTTTAACTTGGAAATTCCAACAAGAAAAACACCCCTCCCAAGGGTTTCCCTTGGTGTTTTTTCATAAGTAGCAACACATTGGCTCAGCTTCTCACATCTCAATTTTGCTTCCAAACAAGAAGGATGCTATTTCAGATTTCAGGCATTGAAGTCAGCAGGTGTTCTTTCAGGATTTAAGGACTCTTAAATCCAACTCTTAAGTTCCACTGCCTTGTGGCTGCCACAGTCTTGATGAGAAGTCTATAGTCACTGTCCTTTTTAGCAGAATGGAGTGTGTCTGTTTCTCTGGCTGCTTTCAGGGGTCCCCCACTCTTCACTGCAAATACCTTAAGCACCAGCCTGCATCACAGTTCAGAATGCTTTTCCTTGGCTGAAGTGAGGCATGTATAGTTGAAGGTTAGTCAGAGCTTGGGGAGAGTTTGGTCTCCGTCCAGGATTTGTAGCTCTCATTGCAGTAGGAGCTGACCTGGCTGTGTCCACAGGCTTGCTTCTGATACGCCGACATCTTCTCAATTGTCAAAGGGCTGGGAGGACTTTGGGTAGGAATATGGATTGTGAGAGAGGAAAGACTTTGGAAAAGGTTAAAGAAGACAGAGCCAACTCTATGTGGAGAGTAGAAACAGCTGTGGTCAAACTTGTCCCATGAGGCTGCCAGGGAAGCTGTGGTAACACACACTCATTGGGTGGTTAATCATCCGAGCTAACTCACAGGGCTCAGAAGGTAGGACATCCATCTCGATCCAGGTAGAAGCTTTTGATTTGGTTTGCAGGTGGCCATTTTCCTGCTATGTCCTTGTAAGGTCACCCCTGGTTCTATTTTCTGTCATAACACCTTTTCTGAAAATAATGTTATCATTCATACTGAGTTGGGGCCCTCACCACCAATCTCATTTAACTTCCGAAGACCTCAGCTCAAAATGGCCATGACCTGGTTAATTTAGGATTAGGACTTTTACAGGAAATCTAGAGGGTCATAGGTCAACCCACAGACTACACACAGAAGAGCTGCCCCATGATTTAGGTGAAGTCAGATGGTAGCTCCTCAGGCTTGGTTGCTGGCTGACTGTCACCATATCACCCTTCATGAGCTGCTGAATAGCTGCATGGTTTCTGAATGTCCTGAGACTGTAGGTCTGTCTGTCTGTACTGAAAGTGAAAGGGAGAAGTCCATGTGGCCCCGTAGCAGTCTTTGTGGTTGCCTTTGCGCAGTGTCCCCGCTAGGATATATGAGCAGGACACTGACCTGTTCATGGCCAACACTGCTTTCTTTTCAGCAGGGTCTGCAGACTGGGCCTGGGCCTGAGCTGGAGCTTCAGTATTCCTACTCATGGCCTCCATCCTGCCTTGCTGAAATAAAATCCTCTATGGAGCAGTGTCCCACGTGCAACAGGACTTCTGAAGTGCAGACACAGGGTTGAGGGGAGGCCTGCAAGACGCCGAACTGGAACATTCTAGAAAGTTTGACTTCTATGTTAGTGTGTAGATGGTATCAAAGAGAAGCCCTGTCATCACCAGACCCAGAGGGAGAGTCATGAGTCCAGAGCCATGACCTCTGCACATGGGCAGACGGGTGAGCAGAGAGGCTTCATGACATTCCAGTTCGCCAGTGTGAGAGGTGATTTGGTGGCAGTTACATGCTAAGGGACATTTGATCTGAGCACTGCTTCCTCCCCCAACTGCATCACCCATGGCTCCCCTCACCACTCCATACCTCGCTGCACTCCCATGTTGTAAGGGGATTGGACTGCAGCATACATACACCCCTGGGAGAAATGGCTGACCCTTGGTCCTGCCGCCTCATCATCAAAAGAGGTGCCATTGGTAGGTGTGTACCCTCCTGGAAGAATAGAGAGACAGGTGAACCTCTTGGCATCAGGGAACTGTAGCTCAGCATGTAGCATAGGGTACAGTCACAACAGGAAGATGTGCAATTACAGGGACAAAAATACCCCAAGGAAATCAACACGGGACTTATTAATATAGGACCCATAGGTGACAACTGTCAGACAATCGGTCAACAAGGGTCCTCGTGTCTGCATGATCCCAGCTAACCCATCATGATCTTTATGAAGTGTCCTTCTGGGGGGTCCGGATCTTCAAATACGAGGGGAGACCCTTCCCTTTTATTAGCAGCTAAGCTCTTTATACTTTTACTATATTGCGGCAGGTTAGAAGTCTAAGCTTTATTGTCTTATGTTATTGGAAATCCAGATTCCGGCAGGCTTCTCCCTCAGGTCAAGCTTTGTCTGCGAATATATTCTCATTTTTCCATGTACAGAGACCGTCTGGAGAGGGGCAGGAAAGATTATGACTGTAATATACTTAAATCCAATTTATTTGCCTGGCCAGAAACTTCCACCCTCCGCGATTGCTTTCCTACCCAAGATGTTGCCTTTAATTCTCTCACGACAGGGAGAAACGTGTGTAGGCTGCTTCCAGGAGGTTCGGGTGCCTAGAGCACTGTGGATCTTGCTGTGGCTGGTGAGAGAGGTGGCAGGTGGGTGGCAGGTGGGTCTGCAAGTTTCCATTCAGAACTTTCCACTTGCTCCTGAGGAATAGATCTTTGGTCATACTTGTCTCCTGGAAGAGAAATAGGGTACCTGGGGCTCAGTTCTCTCCTCCAGAAAGACCTTTGCTTGCCTGGTCCCTGTAGTGGTCACTTCCTTGCTTCATTTAATCCAGGAATATCTTTCTCAGTAATCTGCCTGCCCCTGTGTGGTGGTGCCCTGGGCCAGAATAGCATTGGCTTTACATTTTGGGCTTTATAAGGCTGGGCTGACACTGACTCCAGGCCTTGCCTAGGGGTGCAGGCTCACAGCCCTGCTTTGGAGAGAATGATTTTGGAGATCATTTTCTTAATTGGCGTTTGTTCCTTTTAAATGATGGGCTGCAGAGGCAGCAGCAGGATTGATAGAGAAGTGTGGGCAGGGCTGCCTGGAGGGTATCCTCCTGATCCCCATCGTAGCCAAGGAGTGTATGGGGCCAGCCTTGGCCTTGGACTATTCAGCTAATGCATTTAGGGCTGTGACAGCCCTCACATTATTATCTGTGGGCCTCACCTACAGCAACTTCAGGGTAGCCGGCGGTGGTGGTGCACACGCCTTTGATCCCAACATTTGGGAGGCAGAGGCAGGTGGATTTCTGAGTTCAAGGCCAGGCCAGCCTGGCCTACAGAGTGAGTTCCAGGACAGCCAGGACTACACAGAGAAACCCTGTCTCAAAAAACAAACAAACAAACAAAAAGAAGTGGTGGGTTCAGGATAATATAGGGCACACACTCATTAAGTGCTGACTGTGTTCACTCTTCCTTGATATTTTAAGAAGGAGATAAAGAAGAAAGGGCAACTAGCCATGAATAAAGAAGTGGTGGGTTCTGAACCTGGTACAGAGGCACAGAGACCTCTGGGTTGGGTCCCAGATGCAAGGAAACAGAGTCATCGAGATGCTGTGTAATGTGACCAACTCAATTGCCTACATCCAGAGAAACTCTCCATTTCAGAAAAACTGGGACCGGTAACTGACTCTACAGAAGTCAAAAGTTAGCATGAACCTGGCATCACAGTGCTCTGGGTGCCTGAGCCCAAAGAAACTGAACTAAGCAGAGATGAAGAGACCCCAAGCAAGCAGTTGATCACATGAGGTTGGTTTGAGATGATGAAGGTTGAGAAGCTCTCCCCGGGGGGTCTCTGAGCTACAGGCTCTAGCACAGGTATGAGGTTAATCCTGCTCCGGTTGTAAGGCCTGAGGCTCAGTGAGCCAGTGTGGAGGTGAGTTTTTGCCAGAGAGACAGACATCCCAGCTTAGGCAGAGAGCAAAGGTTCCCTTCCCACCACTCTGTACTAATCAGGGCCTTAGCAATCTGGGTGGCGCCTGTCTTCATTGGAAGGTGGACCCACTTAGACTACTGATTCAAATATCTCTTCCAGAAACATTGCTATGCACTCTCATACCCTCACCTCAGAACATTTCCCAAGCTACCTGGACAGCACTTAGCCCAGTTTAGTTGAAAGAAACTATCATGAGCCATCTTGGTCCCTGGCTCTGTCTCCTTCTCTGTTTGCCACAAATGATAGGGATGGATCCCCATTCCTGGAAACCTTTGTCTTCCCCAGGATTTTAGAGATCTCTAAATAAAGATGGCGGGTAACCAGAGATGGCCTGTTGTCTAGGAGTCAAGGGTGCTATGTTTGGAGTCCTGAACTGCACACCATAGCACAAGATTGAGGATGCAAAGTTGCTTTGTCTGGGAAATGCCAGTCTCTTGCTTTTGATCTGTGAGGACCCAGGATAGAGCCCTCATCTCTTGGCATGCTCCCTTTCATGGGGTAACCATAAGAGTAACATCAGGAGATGTTCCTGCCTGGACAGGACAAGTTAGGTTTAGTGTTACTGCCTCAAGAGAACACAGTATGAGACAGCCTAAGTCCCGTGGCTCTAATCTCCAGTCCCTATTGGACTGAAGGACTCTGTCCTAGAGGGTCTGTAGATAAATAGTCCAGAAAGAGACCTAGGAATATGCTATTGAACATGCTAATCTTTTGTTGTTGTTGTTGTTTTTGGTTTTTGGTTTTTTGGATTTGGTTTTTTCAAGACAGGGCTTCTCTGTATACCCCTGGCTGTCCTAGAACTCTGTAGACCAGGCTGGCCTCGAACACAGAAATCTGCCTGCCTCTGCTTCCCAGAGTGCTGGGATTACAGGCATGCACCAGCACTGCCTGGCTGAACATGCTAATCTTGAACAAAGACAGAACAGGCCCATTCCCCAGCCTTGCATGGAAAGTTGGTTTGCCTAGAAAATAGGTTGGGACTATGTGGATCTTTCCAAGGGAAAGTTCCAAGCAAGGCTTCTCTTGCAGAAGAGCCTAGGAAGAGAGTCATTTTGATTTTGGTATTAATCCTTTCTTTAAGGTTGACTAGATATTCACTGGCTATCCCCTGCTCTGCCATACCCTGTGAGATGGTTTGGATGAGAATGTCCTCCAAGGCTCATGTATTTGAATACTTGGTCTCTAGTTGGTAGAACTGTTTGGGAAGGACTAGGGGGTGTGGCCTTGTTGGAGATACATCTCCGGGGACAGGTTTTGAGGTTTCAAAAGACTCTTGCCATTTTGATTTAGTTCTTTCTGCCTCTCGCTCACGGATTGGAATGTGAGCCCTCAGCTACTGCTCCAGCTGCCTGCCACCATGCCTTCACACTGCCATCAAGGACTCTCTCTGGTTATGTAAGCCCAACTGAACTCTTTCTTTTATAAGTTGCTTTGGTCATTGTGTTTTAGTACATCAGTAGAAAAGAAACTAATACATTTGCCTGTCTCTCAATGGCAAGGACCTGGCTCAGCAGACTAGAATGAAGTGAGCAGGGAGGTGGGCCCCAGGCCCAGTGGAGAGGGATAAAACAGCCATGGACTGGTTCTGAAACTATATTGGCCTTCTTATTCAGGGGCAGTCCTGGGCATGAGCTAGCCTGCAATGGGAAGCTTGGGTTGGGCCGAGGCTCCCACCCCTGCACCCCTGCAAACCTTGATGGGGTATATCACATTAGGATCATTGTCCTTCTACCCAAGGTTCCATGAGATTGGCTTTACTTTTATAGGCATCAGGCTGAGTTTCCTCCAAAGATAAACTACAAAGTGGTGAGCTTCTCACTTCTAACACTCTGGATCTGAATCTAAGCATCTTCTACAAATATCTGTTTCAAGGACGCTGACAGTGACCACTGATGTGTCCACTAAAAAGAAGTCAGTGGTCTCTTGGTAGGGCTTGAGAATAAGTCTCAGGCGGTAGCTCTGAACTTAAGCCTGAGCTCAGAATCAGTGCTTAGTAGGGCAGCAGATGGACCAGACAGCAGGATATTTCAAGGGCAGGGATTTCCCCATGCACGACAACACACACTTTGAATTCCAGCATTTGAAAGGCAGAGTGCTATGAGTTTGAGGTTAGTCTGGTTTGTATAACAGATTGTGGGGCTACATGGTGAAACTCTGTCTCAAAAAAGAAAAAGACACTATTTTAGCAGGGATTTTTGTTGATCTGTCTGTTTCATGTTGATGAATGGCAGCAGAGAATCTGTTTGCTAACATCTTCACCCAGTACTATCTATGTGTTTCCAAAATTGGGCACCTTAACAGTAAGGTGTTTAAATCCTGTAGATTCGATCTGAATTTTAACCTAAGAGGTTAACATATTTTGATTTAGAAAACAAACAAACAAACAAACAAAAACTAAGCTGAGAGCAATGCAAATATCTCTCAGTAAGATGCCAGGCACATGGACTACAGTGCATCTGTTCAGTGTAATCATACACGGCTCAGGATAACCCACTACCTCTAGGATAGAAGTGAGGAAAATACAGGACATTGTTTATCATTTTAACAAAACATCCATGCCCTCAATTCCATAGCCATAGATGTACACACACATATCATAGACATATAACACACATGAAATCATATGTGCATACTCATAAATGGACACAAACACAAATGATGCATATAAAGGCAGACATATGCATTATACATGTGTGTACACACACATGCACATACTCAGGTATGCACTCATGCACACATCTGTAGGCTGAGTACTACAGGTATACAGTGGGAAGATGCGGGCTGTTCCTCTCTGGGTGGTGTGGCTAGTGCCTTCAGGCTCTCAGTCGCATTATAGTCATCAATAAGACAGTGTCTTTGTTTGTTGCTGTGAATAGACGCCATGACCATGGCAACTCTTATAAAGGAAAATACTTGACTGGGACTGGCTTACAGTTCAGGTTTAGTCCATTATTGTCATGGCGGGAAGTCTGGCAGTGTGCAGGCAGCCATGGTGCTGGAGAAGGAGCTGAGAATTCTACATCTTGATCCACAGACAGCAGGAAAAGACTAAATCACAACTGGGTATGGTTCGAGCATCTGAGACCTCAAAGCCTTCCCCAAATGACCACTTCCCCCAACAAGGTCACAGCATTTCAACAAGATTGCACTTCCTAATAGTCCTGCTCTCTATTGGCCTATGGGGGGCCATTTTCTTTCAAGCCACCATAGCCAACCAGCATGTGTATGTTATCATTTGGAAGGAAAGAGAATTTTACAAATGCTAAGTGTATTGGCACAGTACAGACATAGCTAAATTACCTGGTTTTAAAAAATGCATTAGACAACAAAACCCCCTGCTAATTTGATTACGTTCACATTCCTAGAAGAGATCATGGGTAGAGTGAGTTCCCAGATAGCCAGAGCTATACAGAGAAACCCTGTCTCAAAAAAACCAAGTCCAAAAAAAAAATAAATAAATAAAATAAAGATCAAAACAATATTGTCTTGACAGTCCAGAAAAAAAATCTAGGAAGGAGAGGGAACAGGCCAGCAAAAGGCTCATATGAGGCCTGGCAAGGTGGTCATAGCTCTTTACTTAGTTGCTTAACACACCACACACACACACAGACACACACTTTATTTATGGAGGGAATGAAGGTTGAGAAGAGCAGATATTTGCACTCCATAGTGTGTATATGGAGGTCAAAGGGCGACTCGCAGGAGTCGGTTCTCTCCTATAGTGTACAATCTGAGAGTGAAGCTCATATCCCAGCCTTGGCTGCAAGTTCCTTTACTTACTGAGCCAGCTCCCCGGCCCCTGGTTTTGAGTGTGTTTGGATTTTCTTTTTCTTTTTTTCTTTTTTTTTTTTTGTTGTTGTTGTTTTTGTTTTGTTTTGTTTTGTTTTGAGACAGGGTTTCTCTGTGTAGCCCTGGCTGTCCTAGAACTCACTCTGTAGACCAGGCTGGCCTCGAACTCAGAAATCCGCCTGCCTCTGCCTCCCAAGTGCTGGGATTAAAGTGTGCCACCACCACCCAGCTGTGTTTAGATGTTCAAATCATCTACTGACTGTGAATTTGTTTTTGAAAATAGTGTCGTTTAGGAGTTGAGATACTTAAAATAGATTATTGACATTTATAATATATTGATAGTTTTAGAAATTCTAAGGAAATTATTAAAATCTTAAAGCTAAATTGAAGGAGTTATCGGATAGGAAATATATCAACCCTAAAACTCCTTCCAAGGGCATCCATAAGCCACCAAAATTAGAACCTTCTAATACTCCCTCTACGAAGACTGGCGTGCCTCCTGTGAGGCAGTGGGCACCCTATCATTTATACTGCTTTTCTTTGAGACTCCTCAGTGCTATACTAAGACAAGAATTAGAAAGTCTCTCCAAACAGTCCTGTTGATGTAGGACTCCATTCTTTCATCCCAAACCCAGCATATACCTAGATCAAGAAAAAGAACAGGATGTTCCCACAGTAGCACCAAACACACCATGACATGGCCTGTGGTAGGCAGGCCCCTGAAGCCCAAAACCTGAACATGGCTTCATTTTCTAGAAGTTGCCATGTTGCCACACATATGTCCTTGAGGTGTTCATAATTCATCTTTGCAGAACAAAGGGGTCTCTCTAACCCAGGGGAGAGCTTGGTGACTTTCTAATTTCTATGTGACCTTGACAGAACCCACAGGTTTTGGCAGTCTGTGGCAATGAGAAAGGCAGAGGGAGGGAAAGGCGGAGGGGAACAATGTGGAGACAGGAGAGATGGAGACGCTGGGGTGGGGGGGGGGGTGGAGCTGAGAAACAGAGTACACCGGCCTGAGACAGTGCCAATGTCTGGCCTGCATGGCACCTTGACAGAGGACATGACTGAGAATTAGCCACAGGGATTACAGCAGGAGGAGGCTTGGTGGAGCGGAGGCTGAGAGAGCAGGTGGGCTGTCCCAGGTGGAGTGACTGAGCTGTCATGGGCTGGGAGCCAGGCCACCCATTACAGGAGGGCAAAATTGCCACCGAGCCTAGAGAAATGGCGCAGTGATCCCCAGAGCTGGAAAGAAGGCTGGAGCCTACAATGACACCTCCATCTGATGCTGGGGATCCCCACTTCCTCCTCCCCCCTCCTCTTTCCTCCCTTTCCCTTCTACCTGAAGATGGAGCTCAGCACAGAGGAAGGGAGGGGCTTCCCTGAGCTCAGCTGCATGCTGGGCTCCTGCTAATTCTGGGCAAAGCCTTGCTTAGGGCTTCAAATTGTACCCAGCTGCAGAGTCACAAATGCAGGGACGTGATTTCTTTGGCTCCTAAAAATCCAATTTGGCTCTGAATAGAAGGACACATCCTTGCTGCCAGACAGACCGCCGGGTCCTAAAGCAGACAAGCAGGTCAGATCTAGCCCTTCTGCCAACAAATCTGCCTCAAAAATCACAGGCTCTTCTGGAGGCGCGCCTTGGTTTCACATTCCAGGGATGTATTCTATGTGCCAATGTTGCCAACAGCAGTGCCTTAGCAGTCCCAGCAAGAGGAGCAGTGGGTAAAAGTGCATGCTTTAGATGCCTCCTGACCCAAGTTCAATCCCCAGATCCTACACAGAAGGAAAGAGAGAACCAACTCCACAAAGTTGTCCTCTGATCTCAACACACTTGCAGTGGCATGCACACATCTATGCACAGGCACACCACACACACACACACACACACACACTTTTTTATTAAATGCCTTAGTGATATGAACCAGCATGTAGAGCTGGAGCGAGGGTTTTGTGTCCCAGAAGGAACTGATTCTCTAGCAGCTCATTCAAAGCTGATTTCAAATCACAAAAGCAGCCAAGAAGATGTCAGGCGGCTGCAGTATGACCAAACCACACAACTGAGCATGCGGCTCAGGAACCCAACTGCGCATGCGACTCAGGAACCATAGCCAGAGACCTACCCAGTCCACTAGGTGTGAAACCAACACAAACATAGTCCTGGGGTGGAGCTGTAGCCCTGCCCCCAAGCCTGTCACCCACCCTTTCCCTATACTGAGGTAGCCAAGAGTTTAGACATAGAGCAGCTACAGATTAGATGCTGGTGGCAATTTTCCTAGGTCTGACCACACCATCTCTGGCAGAACTGGTTACAAGTGAAAGTACTGGGGTGTGTTAAGGGCGTCCCCTCCTCCCTCAAGCCTGGAACCCTTAGATTCACCGCCACTACCACAAAGCTCACCTCTGAGGCCACGCCCCTGGGGACCTGCTTGGGAAGCACCAGCCAGCTGCAGGTCGTCACACAGAAAGCAGTCATCGGTGGATCTCATCACAATTCATTTTAATTACGAGTGACATAAAAAGACCACCTACGGATGAGACAATGCTGCCGTAAGAGCGCCAAGGTTGCTACGGGGAATACTTCATAACTGAAGTGTGTTCTCCCCAAGGAGTTATACCACCATTTGATTTAATTTTTAATTTTTACATTTTAATCAAAAATAGATCAAATGGCGGTGGTCTCTCCGGGGAAGCATACTTCAGATAAGAAACCGGCCATGCTCCTCTTAAATATGTAAAGCTGCCATCTCCCTGTGAGTCACAAGGGCGACGATGCCTCTGCTGCCACCCCACACTGCAGCTGAGCTCGCAGTCTCTGAAGAGTGACCCCCACCCCCTCACCAGGCTGCACCTGTTCTAGTCCCTCACCTGTTTCACACAGATCAATGCACCTGTGCAGAGCGACCTGCTACAAAATGCCTGCTACATGCCCCAGAGAGGACACCTTACCTTACTAACCAGGGGGTAGTACCTAACCTGACTCCCTCTCAGGTGTGTGTGTGCACACCAGCAGGCAGTCACATTGTGTTATCGTGTGCTCTAATCGTTGCAAGGAAAGGTGTGTACTTTTTATCCAGGTGCCCAAACAGAACTGATGTCTTCTATCAACTATGTCACCTAGCTGTCATACCACAGCTCTGAGCTTCACCTAGTCTCCTTCTGATACACATGTGGATTCTGGAGGCTGACTCCCATATCACACAATTGTGATCTTAGGGAGCAAGGCGTGCATCCTTCAGCTTCTTGGGTCTTCCTAGTATCATCAATGAAGCAGGGTTGGGACTGGCAGAAGGCCCCACGGCCGGCACTGTGGTGAGGAGAAAGAAAGTTAGTTCATGGGGGTTGGGGTGGGGGAGATGGTGACAACTGCTAGCATGGACCCTCTCATTCATGTTGTTGCTAAGAAGAAGAAAAGTGGTCCATGCTCTCACCCTCTCATCCTGGCATCGGAGCAGGGCATTGGGAGTATGATAGGGAGGGCTGAGCACTTGATAGGATCTTTTATATACAGATCTGCTATGAGCACCACCACCACCCATGACTCAGTACCAGGAACATCGTATGGTTCTTCCCAGAGACCCGGTGTGCTTCTTTTCTGCAGGCCAGAGGTGCAGAGTGGCTCTGTCAAAGCTACCCAGAGACAAATGAAGTGTTCAGTCTGTCAGCCGGGGTCTTCTAGCTGTCCCTGCTTTCAGCATGGCCTCAGCACCTCCCACCCTACCCTACCGGCTGGGCAGGCAAATGGCATGGAAACAGATGACACTGCTCCCAGATCCAGCACCCTTGGACACCCTAACACCCCTGGTCTTATCTTTGTCTCTAGTTGAGGACTCATGGCCCCTCTCAGTTGCTCTGGCCACAGCAGCCATCAATGCAATGCAAACCCTTAAATCAGATGAAGTTCAAACTCATGAAGGCCTAGGGAAGCAAAAATTTCATAGAGATCTTGACCATTTTCAGTCTCCAAGGGCCATTCCCTAACCTATGGCCCCAGTCCAGCTTTAAAGCTCCTGAGAGGAAGAAACAGCTCTGAAGACATTACCTTAACCTACCCCATTTCTGAGAAGGAATGTGCGAGGCCACAGATGGCCTCTGACTTCTGACTTCCAAGCAATGGATGTCTTAGAAGTAACACTTGAGGCAAGGCGGATCAGACTCCGGCCTGTGCCTGTGGCTTCAGTTTGCAGTGTCAGGCATAGTGTGCCTGGAGTTAAACAGTGGATGTCACATATCTGGTCCCAACCCACAGTTAAATAATCCAGTGAGAAGGTCTGGAGAATATTGGGAAATTTAAAAAATTAACAGAATCATCAACTTTAGTTTTTGAAAGTGATCATGTTGGAAGTGGGGAGATGGCTCAGTGTGCTGTGTCTTACTTTGGGTTTATTGCTGCAAAGAGACATCATGACCACAGCAACACTGGCAGTGGCTTACAGTTTCAGATTTGGACCATTGTCATCATGGCAGGAAGCATGGCAGCGTGCAGGCAGACATGGTGCTGGAGAAGGAGCTGAGAGTTCTACATCTTGATCTGAGGGCAGCAGGAGGAGACTGCTTCACACTGGCCAGACTTCAGCTTATAAAACCTGAAAGCCCTCCTCCACAGTGACACACTTCCTCCAATAAGGCTACACCTCCTAATAGTGCCACTCCCTATGAGCCAAGCATTCACACATGAATCTATGGGGGCCATTACTATTCAGACTACCACCCTGAGCAAGCGTGAAAACCTGAGTTCCCATCTCCAGCTTCCATGTAAAAGTTGAGTTGGCAGCACCTGCCTGTAACCTAAGTAAGTGTGTAGGGAGTGAGGACAGATGGATCTCAGGGGCTCTCTGTCCAGCCAGGCTAGCTAATATAACAAGCTCCAGGTTCAGTGGTCTCCTGAGGAATGACATCTGAGCTTGACTTCCAGTCACTACAGGCAAGCAGGTACACACACATACACATAAAAGAAGTGGAAACAATTGTGTTTTAGGTGACGAAGTTTGAATGGTGTTAACATGCCCTTCTCTGTTAAAGATTTAACATGCTCAAAGTTTCTAGGGTGAATGTTTTCAAGTTGTTGGTTTAGAAATTGCCATCAATTTACTTTCAGACATGCTTAAAGGTGTTGCATACTTTCATATTTTTACCCTAATGTAAAACCCAACAGTGGCAAATTAAAGGGACGAATGAGAACTTATCTAATGACACACACACACAAATGCCCAGCGTTTTCTTGGGTGGAAGGAAATGTCTCTCTCCTCTTCTTGACCAGAGAAACAATGAAGCACTGGGAAGAGATAATCCCATTTCACGCTCCTCCTGGGGTGGCTGGAAAGCCTGCTTAGTGAGATCTGTGCAGGTTCTGCCATTGGCTAACAGGCTGTGCTTAGCACCTGTGGGGCTGACAAGGGGCCTGGCAGGGAGAGCAAGCTGTGTAAGGACAGCTGGCCTGGACAGCCCCAGCAGGCTGCATGCCCCACCCCCAGGGGCTTCCAGAGCTAAAGAAGCATCTATCAGTACACCTCTTTGCTGAATCCACATATCCACTGGCAGCAGGACACACCGGGGCTGCATAGCACAGGGCTGGCCAAGTGAGACCTGGTTAAGAATGACCATTCTGCTGCCTTAAATCTTAAAAGGATGACATTGGCACCTTCTGCCTCAGGTGCTGGCTGTAGCTGGCATTTAGTTGTATGTGCCCCAGTGTCTCACTGTCCTCAGCTGAGCTTGCCATAGGAGTCACCTGAGCTTCCCTAGGCTCTTCTGCACTGCCCGCTCACCGTACATGCTCTTGTCATAACCTGCCATCATTGTGAAACTCACAAAGGCCAGTAGAAATCACAGTGACTCTAAGAAAATGGCTCCTCCCGAATGGTGGGAAACAGTGAAGGTGATGGAGATGATGAAGAGGTAGTCATTCCTCAGAAAACAGGCAAGAGCAAAAACAAAAACAAACCAAAAATAGTAAGAAAGGTAATCATTTCACAAACAAGAAAGGTTAAAGTTGCTACACATACAAAAGCATTGGTAGCAACCCCTGTTTAAAAAAGGAAAGCAAAAAAAAAAAAAAAAAAAAAAAAGGAAAGCAGTTGCCGGGCGATGGTGGCCCACGCCTTTGATCCCAGCACTTGGGAGGCAGAGGCAGGCGGATTTCTGAGTTCGAGGCCAGCCTGGTCTACAGAGTGAGTTCCAGGACAGCCATGGCTACACAGAGAAACCCTGTCTAAAACAAAACAAAACAAAACAAAAGGAAAGCTGTCACTCCATCTGAGGATAAGTATAGTGAGGATGCGGAAGGAGGAAGACGGTGATGAGGATGAGGATGGGGATGATGGTGATGAAGATGAGGAGGAGGATTCATTTGAGCTGCCACTTGTGAAAGCAGTGAAACCAGAGAAAGCAGCAGTTGCTGCTCCTGCCTCAGAGGATGTAGGATGAGGGAGATGAGGAGGAGGAGGAGGAGGAGGAAGATGACTCTGAAGAAGATGCTACAGAGATCATACCAGATCAAATGGGAGCAAGCTCCTGTAAAAGTTGTTCCTATGAAAGCCAAGAGTGTAGCCATGAGGAAGATGAAGATGATGATGAAGAGAAGGAGAAAGAAGAGGAGCCTGTTATAGCAGCGCCTGGAAAACAAAAGAGGGAAATGACGAAATAGAAAGAAGCTCCTGATGTCAAGAAACAGAAAGTGGAAGGCTCAGAACAACCCCTTTCATGGGGAACCTTAACCCCAGCAAATCTGCTGCTGCTGATTTGGGCTGTTAAAAACTGCCCAAAGACTTTTTACTAAAACTGATCTTGTCAGAAGTGGTACAAACAGGAAATTTTGTTACAGGATATTTGATGGTTGTACATGGAAAACATAATTGTTAGCAAAATCTACAAGCTTAGATAGGTATTGTATTTGTCAGATGCAGTTGGATGTGTCCTGAAGAATTACAGTTTGGGTGTGTGTCTCTAAAATCCTCCATAAATAAGAATGTTAGAGAATGGAAAGTTCCTGCCTATTGTAAAGCAAGTTGCTTAGGAAAGGTCTTGTGTTCTTTGACCTGAGCCACAGTCAGCTGGGTGGCCTTGAACCACCTCACCATGAAGGTGAAATGGTCTGGCCCCTGCTGACTTGGCTTGTGACCCTCAGCCCCATTGGGACAGTGACATGGTTCAGAGAAATGGGAATTTCTGGTTTTGTTGGAGATTCAGTTGTGTCATGCAATTTTTTTCGGAAAGCTGAAGCAGACATGTGAGAGGATGTTTTGCTGCGAACAGACATGGGTGTTTTTCTGGAAGCTGCCTGGTGAAAGGGCATGTGATGTTTTCACTGGAGCAGACACTTAAAAGTACATGTGATGTTTGGAAAGAGTATAAATAGAACCCAACAGATAGTGGATGATGCTCTTGCATTGGTTCACCTTGTAACTCTTTCCTGGTCTTTGGTGGTCTTCACTGACTCTAGTCGTCACTGATAAAACTCTTGCATTGGTTCACCTTGCTTTCTTTGCATGTCTTGACTTTGTAAAGAGAAAAGTGCCGGAGATTTTTTTTTAGTACTCTTCAAGTTTCTTGCTACTTCCTTGGACTCATGTTGATTTGGCGGAGCCTCAAAGTTCTTCTGGACTGAGCTGCTACTACGGATTCCTGTTTGGTGTTTTGGACTGGTCTGCCAATATCCTGTCAACAAAGACAGGAACCGCCCCCAAAAAGCTACTTCTAAATGGGTCTACATCCCATTTCCTATCAACCTTTCTTTTCTCCTACCTCTGGTTAGATGGGCTAGAAGGGAAGTTGAAGGGTTTAAAAACTCTTATTAAAGTAGATTTTGAAAAATGCAAGCCTACAGTTCAGCCTGCCAAGTGTTTAGGGGAGGAACTAGAGACTAGCAATTAGACCTTTGATAGAGGTCTCTCTTTTGGCTAGGAAGAGCCTTTATGGAAGGAATTCTCAGGAATACAGTGGGATTTTTCTCTTCGGGCTTGCAGGAACAACAGAGAAGCATCTGGCAGGACACAGGTAAAACAGTATTCTAGGAAAGAGAGCTAAGGTGCCCTTATGGGTTTGAAGGAGCTTAAAAGAAAGGCAGACTAGGTGGAATAACACAGAGAGAGATTTCTCAAGAACTAGCAGTTTAGTTGCAGATTAAGGCTTGTAAATACATATTTCATATATACTTCAGAAAATAAAGTTACCTCCCTGAGCTAGTAGGTTTTTGCCTCAGTTTATATACCTCCCATATCTTTATTGGTATAAATATTAGATAATTAAGACAGTTACAAACTTTGGGTATGTGAATTTTAAGTCTGCTAAAAACCTAGAAAAGGCCTTGGAATTCACTGTTTTGACAAGTGTTTGGCAATATAATTAAAGTAGGAAAAAAACCAAAACAAAAAAAGAAGAAGAAGAAAAAAGAAAGAGACAGTAAGAAAGTAGTATTTGCAAGAACACTTTTTGTCAAAAATCATCTTTCAGCATCACTGAGGATGAAGTGCTGAAGATGCCACAGAGATCAGATTGGTCAGCAAGGGCGGACAGGTAAAGGGATCTATCATTCATGACTTTAAGGCAGAAGTCAATGCAGAGAAACAGTCTGAGAAAAGCAGGGGGCACAGCTTGATGGGCAGAGAAAAGACAAGACAAGAGAGAGCTGGAAAAGCACTTAGAGTGGGGACACAAACACTGTGGTTTAAAGTAACTTTCCTACAGTACAACAGAAGAAACTCTTCAGGAAGTATTTGAGAAAGCAACTTTTATCAAAGTGCTCCAGAATCCAAGTGCAAATCTAAAGGGCATGCGTTTATAAAATTTGCCTCATTTGAAGATGCTAAAGCTTTAAACTTTGTAGGAAAATGGAGATTGAGGGCAGAACAATCAGGCTGAAGTTACAAGGACCCAGGAGATCGCTTAATACAAGAAGTCAGCCATCCAAAACTCTGTCAAAGGTCTGTCTGAAGAAACCCCTGAAGAGACCTTAAAAGAATGAGGGCGCCATTCATGCAGAATAGTCACTGCTCAGGAGACTTGGTTCCAGAGGGTTTGGTTTTGTAGAATTCAACCATGGGAAAGATGGCAACATTGCCAATAAGGCCATGGAAGATGGAAAAATTGATGGAAAGAAAGTTACCTTGGACTGGACCAAGCATACAGGTGAAAGTGGCTGAGGTGGGGGCAGAGGAGGAAGAGGCAGACTTGGTGGCAGAGGCCAGGGAGGCTTTGGAGGTGGCAGAGGCTTCCAAGGTACCAGACAACAGAAATCACGCCACAAAAATGGAAGACAACGTTTAAAATGTTTCTTCTATTCTTGCTTTCCCCTATTCATTTGAAAGAAAGAGCTCTGGGGTGTTTCCTATTTTCTGTTCAATGACAGAGGCTTCTGAGGATATTCTAAGACAGTAAGAACAGAACTGTGTAGTCTAACTTGGAATCTATATTGATAATATCTCAGGAGAGATACCCTGTTGGTTTTGACTGGATATTCATAAAAATTTTTGTGATTTGTTCAAGACAGGGTTGACCACCCAGTCATATACCTTTTAAAAGATGAGTAATAGAGCTAACCCTTACCTGTATGTTCTAAATTTATAGTTTCATCACATGTAGCAAACCATCAAACCATCTTTTTCCTACAAGAAAATGATAATGATTCTGATGATATGAATGACACCAGGTGACATTTTGTTAGAACCAAAGAACTGCTTCAGGCCACTGAAACCCATGATCTCCTACGGGTGGGCTTGTTATCCCGTTCTTCTGCCTTGAGTTGTTTTATACTCATACTGAGACCGGTTTAGACGAGATGTTACCCAAATGTTCCTTGTCCCTACCCTCACAGCTGCATGGTCTATAGGAGAGAGGCTGGGTCCAAGGACCAGTGGTCACAGTCATGAAGAGAGAGAATTACAGAGCTGGGAAAGTGGGGTCCAGGTGAGGGCGAGGATGGCGAAGGTGGCAGGGTAAGCTGGAAGATGCAATGCCATGCTATGCTGCTCTCCGAGGCTAGCACGGCCACAGGTGGATTCCTGTTGTCAGCGGTGAAGGCAGAAAGTCTGGGATATCAGAGCCCCACATGTGCTGTCCAGTGCCACCTCCTCAGTGTTCTTGCTCCATACGGTCTAGAATTCCAGGCATCTCAGATGAAACAATTGGTTCCACAAGCTGGCCCACCTCATCCACCCTCTGGCTCTTTTCCCTTGGTAATCTCCCCTGACTTGGCTTCACAGAAGAAAAGGGACATGCAGCAGGGGAAATGGCTGTCACAGGAAACCCCCCAGGCCCTCTGAATGTGCTGCTTTCAATGCTGATGGACAATTCCATGTGTCACTGCCATCCAATACAGATGAGGAGAAAAAGTCTTAAAGAATGTCTTGGGCAGGAAAGGGTTCAGTGGGTGAGGGTGCTTGCTGCCAAGCCTGACACCTGAGTTTGATCTCTAGGTCCCACATGGTAGTAAGAGAACTGCTCTAGCAAGTTGTCTTCTGACTTCCATATATATTCTGGACACACACACACACACACACACACACACACAGTGAATAAAATTTTTTAAAAGTTTTAAGGTCACTCATGACACTTCCAGTAGACAGAAGACAGAATCAAGAGTCTGCTGTGATCCAGCATGGAGCAGTGATGTTTCTCATGGGCTAGATGATGGTCAGAGGGACTGCTGGGTTCACAGTCCGGGTGAACTGTGTACTTCTGCAAACACAAAAACACCTAGCATAAAAATACAGACCTCTCTTTCAATGCATTTGGGGATAGAGTTTATAGATGAAAATAAATAGGAGTTTAGGAAGTTTCTATTTGTTTATAAAAATTAATGTCATTTTTGAGAAAAACAAACAAATGAAGACCAGCCTTCCTCCAATATTTGAAGGCCAAGAACTACAACCTGTCTCTCAGTGTTGTCTGTTTTAGGCATGGGCTGTCATGTCTCAGCCAGCTGCAGTGCTGGCTTCTTCCCTGGTTTAACAGCTATGTCCTATGATGTTGGAGCATCTCCTCACAAACAGCATCACACTAGTTCTGGCAACCTGGTTCCCCCTGTCCCCGTTCTGCAGTGTGGGCCTCACCATGACTACATATCAGGGTTAGTATACATGAGGTTCTTCTATGTATTCCTGGCAGGGAACATAAGCCCTGTAAATAACATAATGGACACATGGAAGACATGGCCGGGGCCCTCCTCCAAGCTTCCAGTTAAAGAACATGAAATCAGTTCTATAATCCAGTCATCTCTATAGGACCTCCACTCAGGAAGCTTCCTGATGTGGGGAAAGCAAGGTCAGTCTCCAGAGTTACACAACACACCAAAGCCAGACAGCTGTCCACAATTTCCATTTTAATATAAATAGGGTTCTGTTTCTGATAACTTCAGTTGGAGAATTACATAGCTTGATTGGACATCAGCATTTAGTAAAATTCACTTCAAGATTATAGAGCATTTAAAATACAAAAATAAGTCTTTTAATTAAAAAGAGTATATGAGAAGCCCAGTAATGTCCAGAAACAACCCAAAGTCCATAGGCAGGGAAGTGTCTGGCTGAGCCTAATGATTACATGAGCTATGAGGCTCCAGACAGTTTGATACAGAGTTTGCTGACTTCTATGTAATTTCCTGCCCAGCAGAAGACATTAGAAAAGAGGCTGAGGTGAGCCATCCCACTCAGGATGTTCCTGGCCTTCTGCAGGACAGTGGGATTACCTGAGAGGCAGACAACCTCCGAGGGAGCCCTAGCCATCATTTAGACAGGTGGGCAGCCAGGCAAGCTGTAAGGGATGTGCACTGGCCATCATGTGAGGATTCAAACTCAACTGGAATCTTCGTTCATCCCGTTTGCATCTTCTAATGGTTGCCGGTATGGTTAAAATGGCCCTGCAATGGTGAAAGAATACACTGTGAGCATTAATTCACTCTATATTCATTAACAGGCTTCAGTTAGACATTCACCAACACAGAGAACACCATAATAACTGGGCTAGCTTGGGTGTGATGACACATGCCTATAATCCCAGCACATGTGAAGCTATGACAAGAACACGGCCAGCCTGTGCTACAGAAGCCTTCACAATGAGACCCTATCTCAAAAATAAAATAATAGTAATAATTAATATATTGACAGGGGAGAGAGAAACACACACACACACACACACACAGTATATAGGCTAGCAGTTGTGTACCACCTCTGGAGTACTGGGATTACAGAAGTGATACCAGGCCTGGCTTGTACTTGTAAATAATGGCTTCAAAGTCATAACTTATATATCTATTAATGCTCATTACACTGTAACTAAGGGACTTGAAGTATTCCTAATGCCACATAGAACAGCTTAAACAAATGTTACATTCTCTATTACTTGGAGAAAAAGAATGAAAATATCATTCAGCTAGTCATAAAATAAAAATTTAAAACATGCTCTCAGAATACTGAAATAGGATTCAAAACAACAGCAGCGTGGCTTGATACTCATGTGGCTATCTGGAAGTCCCCAGGATCATAATGGTTCCCACTGGGGCACCTCACCATCCTTCTGAAGCAGGCCTCTCATGGCTCTACTGAAATAAATGGGAGAACCAGTAAGATTGAGGATGACAGCTGGCCAGGCACTGCACTAATGTGCAACAAGAGGTCTCATCAAAGAAACTTTTGGCCACAGGCAAAAGACGACTGGTATCCCTGCCTACGAGGCCTACCCTAAAACACTAACTGACCCAGGGGCTAAGACCCAGAAGTGTTGGGTGCCCAGGAAATGAGGCGATAACCATCCAGCCAAGGGTCTCATGCAGTCTCCAGAAAGCAGGTGCTGCCAGGGGTGAGGGGTGGGGGTGGGGGGACGACTCAGTTCAGGCCTTGCCTGGAGAAGACCTGGCAGGTGGCCATGTATCCATTTTATGCCAGTGACTCTGTGGCTCACCTGTATTGTGGTATTTGGTCAGTCCAATTTGTGTTCCCTGCAGATTGCATGTGCAAATCCAAGAGTTATTTGGATTTGTGAATGAAAGATATAATATATGTCAGTTAATTTTGATACGTCTTGGGTAGCTCAAAGGCTGGGCACTTGTATTTCTTTCTGTGGCTAGTAAACACTCCCCTCTGGTATTCTGGAGTTAACATCTTTAAAAATCTATATTTCATCTTTGTTATCCCAGACCAAATGGAGGAAGTGGCTATTAGAGCCATTTACCTAAATTTTTATATGGCTGGTCTGTCCTATGCCCCTCTTGTGGTGATTCTCTTCTTCCTCTCTTCTCTCTCCCAAGCTTGGGAAACCTAAAAGTTGCACCTCTGTCTGCCTGCCCAGCCATTGGCTGTTAGCGTCTTTATTTATCAATCGGAGTCAACCGGGGTCAGGGTCCCTCAGTGTCTTACATGTTGACACTCATGTAAGCAGTTTTGGGGACCAAAATTAACAATATAACACAAGCAGCAATAGGCCAAACCCACTTCATTTCCCCCTTTTTGTCCAATGAAAAAGGCTTTCTCTCAGACATAAATTGAGCACAACCATACAATTATGTAAATTATAAAGTATGATATATAATTAACATCTAGTTTATCATTTTTGTCAATTAGATAAAGTATTTTATTATCTATCTTAACTTAAAAAGCTCATAATTTTATATTTGAATTAGGTTTCGATTTTAGCTTCCATTACCATCTGAAAACCATTCTTTTGAATCTATATCATCTCTCTCAAAGCTAAACAACTTGAGTTTCATTATTAGACTAACTAGTTTTCAATCCTGTCAGAAATTTGAGAACTAAACAAATATAACCTAAATATATACAAAGCACAAAAAGATATCTTCTAAAACTTAAAAAAACACCAGAAGCATGTCTGATAGGGATGGTCTGCTCGCTAGGTAAGGGAAAAGACTGAGGCTTGCTGTATCTTGACAGTACGTCTCACCACCAACAAAGAGAAAGCCTGCCTTCTGTTGCTAAGACTTACATAGGGAACGTAAGGCAATGGTGGGAAACATCACAAAAGTCCAGTGTCTTCTCACTAAGCAAGATGATATTTATTTAGTTTGTATGTATGTGTGTGCAAACCAGAACATATATGTGGAAGTCAGAGGACAAGTTTTGGGGAACTTGGGGACGGATTCAGGTCCTCAGGACCAACAGCAAACACCTTTCCCTGCTGAACCATCTCACGGGCCTCAGGTTCTTACTTGATTCTATGATTGGGATGGAAATGAACTCATATCTGGTGGTTTCCAGCTGTGCTCACTGCTTCCTAGTCTTTCTTCAGGACCGAACCTATCAATCTCAATCAAGAATTCTATTTCCAACAAAACTATCTTTCAAAAGTGATTTAGAAATTAAGACATTCTTAGACAAACAAACATAGAAAGCCCCCTGCAGTGGGCCTGCTGAAATCCTGAAATCTACAAAGGACAGTTGACAGTAACCATTGGTGTGAGTAGCAAAACACTGGTGATGCTTCTTTTCTGGACTATTAGTGAATAATACTCCATGGTTTTGTGTATCTGTCTGCTCCACCCTCTGACTGAGTAGTTTACCTGCAGGCATTCCTGGATATTTTACATAGACGGCTATATAACCTGGAAACAATAACTTAATGTTTTCTGGTTTTCCTTGTCACTGCTTTTACTCAGTGCTCCTTTGTTCCTGTCTGCTGTACCAGCTGGAAGCTCTAGAGCTCTAGAACACGAAGAGAAACAGCCACAGCAAGTGTC
This sequence comes from Apodemus sylvaticus, assembly GCF_947179515.1. Lineage (NCBI taxonomy): Eukaryota > Metazoa > Chordata > Mammalia > Rodentia > Muridae > Apodemus > Apodemus sylvaticus. Next base: position 68,113,619 of record NC_067472.1, on the reverse strand, counting down.
CTGGTCTTCCTCTCGGCAATGGAGACACTTCCAGGAAGTTCAAGCAGGATAAACTCTGCTGGGGGGGGGGGGGTGCTTAATTAAATCACCAATTTCTTTTCCTTTCCTTTCCTTTCCTTTCCTTTCCTTTCCTTTTCCTTTCCTTTCCTTTCCTTTCCTTTCCTTTCCTTTCCTTCCCCTCCCTCCCTCCTCCCCCCCCCTTCTTTCTTTCCCCAGAGTCCTGGTCTCCAGTTTACCACAATCCTCTTGGCTCAGTCTCCTGAGCACTATGGAGTAGAGCACTAGGGAGTAGAGAGTGAAGATGGGAGCCACAGCTTATGAATTATTATGAGCAGGGCCTGGTGCTAACAGTGAAACACAATGACTGCTTGTGTTCATTTTTCTAACGTTAAACCAACCAACATAATGTTCTTTTTTTTTTTTTTTTTTTTTGATTTGGTGTTCTCTGTATATCCTGGAACTCACTCTGTAGACAAGGGTGGCCTCGAACTCAGAAATCCCGCCTGCCTCTGCCTCCCAGAGTGTTGGGATTACAGGCGTGTGCCACCACCTCCCAGCTATAATGTTCTTTTATATTGGGTATTATAAGCTGAAAAACAAAAACAAAACTACCAGGAATGGTAGGTTTTTGACAACTTTCTTGGTTTCTGACACTGTTAGTGGCCTGTTGGCCTGTGTATGTTCCCTTCTAGAAACAGTTTTGATAACTATGTGTTCCAGGAGATAGGAAGCTGAGCCCTCCAGTCAGAAGCCTAAGGAAGCAGCCACTTGCCCACAAGCTAGAGACCCCTGGACGTAACAAAGGTGTCACTCCAAGGTGCTAGTAAGAAGTCCTTCAAAGAAAATCCATCACTTCTCTTTAAAAGGCTATAGCTAGTCAATGGTAGAGCTTGATCCCTCTCTCTCCACACCAGAGGCACACTGGCCAACTGCTTATCTATAAAGGCCTTATGAGATAAAATTGGTGAACTCCACTGATCCACCTACGACACTGGCCTTTCTATTCTAGGGATTTGAGGGTGAAGGGCTGACAGAATAAGCTGTTCCTGAAACAAGCTGTGCTACCCTTCCCCAAACTCCCTACTTTGAGAACCAGCATCTCATTTCTGTCCCGTCGCCCAACCTGATCTTCAGACTGACACACCAAGTGTGGCCCCATTTCTTGGTGGCATGGAAAAGAGCAGGTATAACTGTCATCTAGACAGTCCTGCTCCACATACACTCAGAGATAACACAGAGGTAGGAGGCAACTACCAGCACCCTGCAGATCTGTGAGGAAAGTAAACCCAAGTGTTTTAGGGGTCACTCATGTGCAGGAAAAGAAGTAGAGAGGGCATTAGAGAGATGCCTGCATGGTGAAAAGCACTGACTGCTCTTCCAGGAGACCCAGGTGGGTTTCAAGCACCCCCAAAGTGGTTCATACTGTCTGTAACTCTGGCTTCAGAGCTCTGGTACCCTCTTATGGCCCTGGTAGGCACTGCATGCATGTGGTATACAGATACTACCAAGCAAAACATTTATACACATAAGATACATTTTAAAAAAATCTAAAGAAGTACAAAAAAGGTCTCTATTCAAAACAGAAATGTCAAACACTGGCTCTTGCTGTCCCTTTAGGTGATCCAAGTCAGCTGCAGGTTTACACTAAACAGCACTCTAACTCTGCACATACACACATATACACACGTGCGTACAAGTGCACACATACATAAACATGCCAAACCCATGTATTAAAACATATATATACCATATCAACGCATTACACACATATACCACACCCACCCATGTATTCCACAGACACACATACTACACACACATACATATATACCACACACCCATGCATTACTCATACACATACACACACACACACACACACACATATATATATATATATAACCAGACCCAGGCTTTCCACATATACCACACATGCATTCTACACACAAACACATAACATAAATACACACCAAATTTATACACATTTATATCATACTCACAATACATGTACATATCCCATATATGAGCATGTACAAACATCATACACATATAACACGTTTGACAACGCACTTCTATATAACTCATGAACAGTAGTATAGAGGTTTATCATTTACACCTAAATGAGAAAGAAGGGGAAAGGTTGAGGGGAGGGAGGAAAAGAGGGAGGGAGGAGAGTAGTTTTGTGATAACATTATAACCCCGGCCCCTCTCAGATCCTCTTCTGTTTATTCTGTAGCCCCCTGGCAGCATCATTACGCCTAACTTAATTGCTCTGAACTGACAAGGAGCAGCAGCGTTCCCATCCCAAGCTGACTACAGAGAAGTCAGCTGTTCAGTGACAGTCAGCACCGGGGCATGTGTGGAATGAAAGGGAATCTGCTGGTAACAGTCCTTACCCATTGTGTCTGAAGTGTAAGACAAGACAGTGTAAACCAGGAAAAGCAATGGCCGACAACTGTGGGGACGGACTCTTAAGTGCCCCAGAACCACACTGTTCCCCTCCGCATTCAAATCCTCAGGAGCAGGTGATGGGGGCTGAGAGGAGATGGTCTGAGTGATGACATGTAACACAAACCGAACTGGGACAATTATAGGGAAAAGTGTCAACAATTGCTCTTGTCTATAATCTCAGCACTCAGAGGCTGAGGCAGGAGGATTACAACTAATCTAGGTCAGTCCAGGCTACATGATAAGGTCAAGGGCAGCCTATGCTATGCAATGAGACTTTGTCAATCAAAGAAGCAAGCAAACAAAGGAACCCACATCAGCAGTTACTGAAATAGAAGCCACTGTATGAATGACTTGGATCAGGTGGAAAGATTCAGTGCAAATGTGGACAGTGAGACTAAGGATACATTGGGAAAAGGTCCATGCCTGGAGACAGGATTCAGTGATTAAAACCGGACAGGGGCTAGGAAATGGCGGCATACACCTTTGATCCCAGCGCTTGGGAGGCAGGGGTAGGTGGATCTCTGTGAGTCTGAGGCCAACCTAGTCTACAGAGTTAGTTCCAGAACAGTCAAGAGTATATCAAGAAACCCTGTCCCAGAAATAAAAAACCATGACAGAAGACTAAAAGATAGCTTGACAGAAAAAACACCTGCATGTGTACATGCATGAGGATTTCTATTGTGATCCCAGGAATCCATGAAAAAGACAAGCCATCATGGAAGTCCACTGGTAATTCTAGTACATGGAAGCAGAGATGGGGGATCCCTGGGGCAAACTGACCAGCTGGACTAGCCAGAATTAGTGGGCTCCAGTTTCAGGGAGCGGCCTGGCCTAAATAAGTGGAAAATGATCATAGAAAGCACTCAATGTCCAGTTTGAGCTTCCACACATGTTCAAATACATATTTATGCCCATATTCACGAAAACACGTGACACACAAATAAATATATACACATGCAAATAAACAGATAAAAGGCAGCTGAAGAGCAAGGAGCTCAGGTCCTATAGGGACAACTCTGCTCTGCCCAGGATTAAGAGCAAGAAGAATTAGTTGGATCAGCACACTACAAAAGCACAAAGAGGCCCGGGTCACACAGTGGATTTAGGGCAAAGCCACCAAACAAGCTGAGACGTACACGTGAGACTGCTGTTAGGGATTCCATGTGAACTAAACTGACATGGCCTCTGCCTCCATCAGAGATAGGGAGCCATCCTGAGTCAGGCTGGGAATGCGCAGGCAGGGATGCGCTCCTGTGCGTGCGGCCAAGTGCCTAGGAATGAGCCTGAGTTTAATAAAGTCCTCTGAAGTTTGCAGTTGCTGCCCACCAGTGATTTGCTCTTAAGTACTGCTCCCTGGGATCCTGCATCTCTAAAAATACTATTTGCTTTTTATTTAACACTGAACCTTTTGATGTTTTAGAATATAAGAATAGTAAGTGTCTTATTATTTTAAAAGCTTAGGAGGGCAACTAGCCGTATTATGAGAGAAAGAAGATATAGGCAGAGCAGTCTGTTCAAATAGCAGGAGGTGTGACTTTCCAAATTCACATTTCATTCTTTATTTACATAAGACTTTTAGAAACAGTGGGTGTAAATATTAAACCGCCTGAGCCTGAGTCAAATTTTATTGAGAGTAACTACAAATAAAAGGAAACTGATTTTTTAAAGTCAGTTTCTGAAATTTAGATGAAAAGAATATTGAGCATTAACCAAAAAAAATGATATTTACATATCAATGTAGGTTTTCTGCTCATAGATTCATTTCCTATGAAACTAAAGGAGGCAAGCCTGGGGAATTAGAAAGGAACAGAAAACCCTAAGCAAACAGGTACTGTTGTTCAAACAGAATATTAGCCAAAATGATCCAATCAGGTGCTTGAGCTAATTTTTTTTCTCCTTTAAGCCATTCATTCCAGAACACAAGCTCTAAGAGTGTTAGGAATGCATACGAATTCCAAATGTGCCTCTGACAGGCAGGAGGAGTTGAAAGCTATATCCCCTGGAAATGAGGTTGGGGGCAAGAAAGAGAACGATCCAGTGGCAACCAGAGATGTGATTTAACCACAGCCGGGGACAATTCTCAAGAAAAGTATGACCTATCTGCATCCTAGGGTATATTTGGCAGCCATGGGAACCAACCTAAATATACTAAATTCAAATCACTGCATCTTGATCAGAACTACAGCACACCTGCACGGCAGTGCTCTGCCGACACAACAGAGTAGCCAAGCGCACCTCCTGGAGGAAGCATAGCACTCAAGCTTGCTTCTGCACGCTCCTCCGATGTCTTCAGCTACTCAGATTCCGTGAACGGCAGCTACCAGGGTGCCAGGGCTGTCTAGTGCAAAACTCAGTGCCTGTCACTGTGAAACCCAGCAGCCAGTCAACCGAAGACACTTGTAAGTTACAGACTCAATCTTTTGCTCATCAGGAACAGCAATTCACTTCTCTGACGATCTTTAGGGGGCAATCTCTGACACTCAGACACAAGCTCACTCACCTGGTTTCTATGTGGAATTTAAATACAGTTCTATTTTATTGCAATATTGAGATTTCAAATTTAAAATAAAAAACCCAAGAATTACAGAGGTTATCAAAAACATATTAACTTGTTCTTAGAGTAAGTTCAATATTAATAACAAAGGCATTATTATGCTAATATACTTTATGATATTCCACCCTACAGCAGAAGCTGAGAACTGACTGGCGGTCTTTGACCTCCCTTTACTTTGAACTGATGGTGGGAACACTATGCTTCCTTCAGAAATCTACAGCTTATGCAAAGTTTATGGAAACACACTAGAAAAGTTTAAGCAGAAGAGGGAACACCCAGTGCTGATTGCCATTGGGATAATTTAAATAAGGGCATGTCTCTTCTCCAAGACGACCCTCAAGGTCTGTATTTCAGCCTAGCAGAGGGTCAACTTCTTTTCCTCAAGGTTGCTTTCTGGTCATCAGCACCTTCATACATGTATACATGCACGAATATTGCTTTTTAGTAGGAATTTTTAAAATATTTATAATTTCTATTTCTGAATATGAACCCGCAACATTTTTTAACCTCAACAGAATACTAAGACTAGCTCAAACCAACCTTTAATATTATTTACATCTCCCATTCCTTATGTATGTAACTGCAGGTTTTATTGACTGCTTTACAGATCTAATGTTTAAGAACTCTATCACTTATGTCTGTCTCAGTGAGGTCACACTTACAGATTCCCCCGCGATACACCTCTGGCAAGGCTGGGCTGAACTCCTTCCACCGTTCTGCAGAACCTAATAAACCAATCACAGGTATATGTGCATCAGCCCGGGGAGAGTCACGGTTTTACTAAATAAATTCTCACAGTAGGTTTGCTGGCAAGAGGGACATACCATGGAGCGCAGCCTCTCTGGGCTATACTCTGGCTGTGGCGCAGGAAGGCCTCGTGGCCTTGGCTCCTGGTCCTCTGTGCTCCAGGACAGCATGGCACAGGTGGTTAGCATGTGGCCGCTGCACTCATGTCCACTTGCTTCTGATCTCCTGCACGCCCGTTTCTGAAAAACAAGATTTCACTTTAGATGACCTCGGGCTACATAGAGCATGAACTGAATTTACTTTCTGAAAACTTGAGCTCCAAAACCAGACCCCTGTGAAGGTGGAAAACTTTATAGACCATGTATGGAGATGCCTTTCAGGACTAGCAGCCATCACTTACCTTAACCTTGTTAGTTCAAGCGCTGTCTGTAGTTACTGGCCTTGATAGATTTAAAATAGTCATTTTAAACAATTTTGGCTGAAATTCTGGTAATAAACTATTGTGACTGGTTTATTGAAAATGTACCAACCCTATAAATTCTCTTCAAGAAACTACTTCTAGGCTTCAACACATCTTGCTTAGCATCGAGCTGCATTCATTCTTAACGCAGTACACATGGCTCACTTGTGAATAATTCCCTTACTGGCAGGGAAGAACAAATTACTTTTATTGATCTCGGAGTCTGCACACACAGCCCATAACCAGGTAATTTTGGGGAAAGGTAACATTTGGTTTTTGCATTCACATGAAGTAAAGAAGGTTAATTCAAAGGTAGTCAGTCCTTCAACACTTCAAAAGAAAGTACCATGTCCTGACACCCTAAGGTGCATTCCTAGAGCCATCATGCTCTGGGCAATAGTCAGGAGGACCCTGTAAACACTCACCAACCTACCTTCAGCCCAGGGTCAGCATGCCCCTCCTGTAGCTACCCACAAAGGCCTATTTCTGGACACCTCCCAAGTCAGAAAACATTTCCTACTATGGTCTGGGCCCGCTGCTCTCCAATATCTATACTCAGTTGTAAAACACTGTCCTTTCCAAGAATGAGTTTCCCCAACTGTGTTTATTATCTACAGTGTTATTTATTTAATAATTCCCACTGGCTTTTAAATTTTATTTATCCATTGAAAGTTTCAAATATATAGTGAGTTTTAGTCATTACTATCTATATATTAGTTATTTTTGCTATGATAAAATAATAAAATATTTTCTATACTTCTATTTTTGCTCTGATAAAACACCATGACTAAGGCAACTCAGAGAAAAAAGCGTTTGTCTGAGCTTACAATTCCAGAGGTTTAGAGGTCATAGTGGTGCAGCAAAGGGATGGTGGTGGGAACAGGAAGCTGAAAGGGCAAATTCGTTTTTTTGGGTTTTGGTTTGTTTTTTCAAGGCAGAGTCTAGTCTCAAACTCACAGAGATCACCTTGCCTCTGCCTCTCAAATGCTGGGACTAAAGGTGTGCGCCACCATACCCAGCTTTTATATTCTTCACCACAAGCATGAAACTTGGAATGCTGTGTCTTCAAACTCTCAAAGCCTGAGCCCAGTGACACCATCCTCCAAGGTCACACCTTCCAGTCCTTCCAAGAGTTCCACCAGCTGGGAACCAGGTATTCAAACTTATAAGCTTACTGGGAATATTTCTCATTAGAATCACCATATTTCAATTCAAAGCCACCATGGGGTTGTAGCCACATGATAATGCAAAACATATTTAATGCAACGTCAAAAGTCCCCATAGCCTTTCAGTTCAACACTGTTTAAAAGTCCAATGTCTCTTTTGAGACTCAAAGCAATCTCTTGACCATAATTCCCTGTAAAATTAAAAAGCAAATTACAGACTTCCAGTATACAATGACACAGGCTCAGCAGTTAAGAGCACTGACTGCCTCTTCAGAAGGTCCTGAGTTCAATTTCCAGCAACCACATGGTGGCTCACAACCATCGGTAATGAGATCTGACGCCCTCTTCTGGTGTGTCTGAAGACAGCTACAGTGTATTTACATATAATAAATAAATAAATCTTTTAAAAAAACAAAACAAAACAAAAGGGAGGAGTGTGGACACAGTGAGGAACTCCTGGACGAAAGCAGGAAGGAAACCCAGCATCATAAAATTCAAATGCTGTGGCTCTGGGTATGATGTCACAGGGCTTGGACGGCTTAGACCCACCAGCTCAGCTGTCTGCAGCACCATCTCTCACCCCACACCCCTTCTTTTTAAGATTTATTTATTTGTTTGTTTGTTTGTTTTATGTATATAAGTATGGTATAGCTATATAGATGATTGTGAGCCATCATGTGGTTGCTGGGATTTGAGCTGAGGACATGTAACCACAACACCCCACTGAGAGGACCATGACAGACAGTCACTGTAAAGTCACACCTGGAGTCTTTCCCCATGCAGAGTATCACTAACATCTCAAACTCAGTCAATGGGAAGCATCTACCTCCTAAATCCCACCCTATTCCTCAAGGTTTATATAGTCCCTGTCCATACTGAATAAAGCAGACACGTCATTTCACCAAAGATCATTGTGAGTGGTTATTTCCCAAGTCACACTTGGGGAAGAGTTTTCTCTCCCAAAGCATTCATTGCTGGATCTTGGACCCACCTGGCTGTTGCCTTCCTGGTAGCTGATGAGAGACCTAGTACCCAGGCTACCCACACCACCTCTCTTCTTTCTAGGAGCTGTAACACTCCCGGCATTCCTAGCCAGACCAGAGCCCTGTGTATATTTGTCTCCGGCTCCACCTCACCCTCGTGTATATTTGTCTCCGGCTCCACCTCACCCTCGTTGGTCTGGTTTGGCACTGAGGCCTCTGACGCCTGAGGGAAGCTGGTGGGACAGTGGATGACAGCCCATATGTTAAGAGTTGTATAGCTTGGCCTTGTGGGAATCCTAAAAGCAGGAGTCTTTTGCTCCTTCTGCGTGCTTTTGGGAGCCTTTTCCTCCTACTGGGTTGCCTCCTCCAGCCTTAATAAAATGGAGGTGCCTAGTCTCACTGACACTTGCTATGCCACGTTTTGTTGATATGCACAGGAGGCCTGCCCTTTCCTGAAGAGAAAGGGAAGAGAAGTAGTTGGTGGGGAGAGGGAAGGAGAGGAGGGGAAGAGGGAGGGGAAACTCAGGATGCACTATATGAGAGATGAATAAATAAAAAATTAAATTTTTTTTCCAAAGAAAAACCTAAGCTAAAACAGGAAACAAGGATGTACATGCTTTGAGGTCTTCTTTCAATTTTAATTTATCTCGTTTATGTGACCATACATGTGTGTCTGTGTGAGTGTATGTCCACCACATGCATGCAGGTGCCAGGAGAGCCCCTGAAGCTACGGTCACAGGGACTGAAGCTCCTGAGGCTGGGGTGGAGGCAGGCTCTATCAAACCTGGCGTAGAGAGTTTAACAGTTTTGGGGGTGCGTTGTTTGTTTGTTTTTTAAATAAAGTCTTATGTGGCTAGCCTTGAACTTGCTGTGTAGCCAGGGATCCCTTTGAACTGAATTCCTGCTCCTGCCTCAGCAGTGCTGAGAATACAGGTAAGTTCCCATCCCAGCTTAAAACACTCAAGGCACAACGTACGTGAGAACTAATTCTGAAAGTCTCCTATTCTTAGACAGAATGAGCTGAGACTACAAAAACGAGAATTCTCTCTGAGTTAACTCAAAAATTCTGCATAATCCCAGCAAAAGTACCAACAAGCTATAAATATTTCCTGAGTAACACAAATAGACAGTAAAGGGCAAAGGGAAGAAGTACACAGCCCGCAGGAAGAAAGGCACAGACAGAGGCACCGGCACCGGGAGGAAACCACTCTGGACATTAAAACACACCATGATTGCATCATGGTATCAGGTGGGGACTTGTGCCAAAATAAATAAATAAATAAATAAATAAATAAATAAATAAATAAATAAATAAATAAATGGAGGGGGCTTTTCCAAAATTCATTTATTTTATTTTATGAAAATGACTGTTTTGCCTACATGTATGTATATGTACTATTTGTGTCCCTAGTGCCTGTAGAGTTTGGAAGGGGTCTTCAGGTTCCCTGGAACTAGAGTTACGGAGCTTGTGAGCTGCCATGTGGGTGATGGGAACTGAATCTGGGTCCTCTACAAAAACAAATACCTCAACCACTGAGCTACCTCTCCAGCCACCTCCTTCTTCTTAAGGACAAGGTTTTGTTATGCATCCTAAGCTGGCCTTAACTCATAGCAATCCTCCTGCCTTATCCTCTCATATCTGGTTGACTTTTAAAGACAGTATAAGTTATTTGGATAACTGGGCAGCTATTTGGAAAAAAGGAAACAAAAAACAAAGAAACAAACAGAACAACTAACCAAAGCTTTATCTGATACCTATTTACTATTTATTCATTCATTCATTTATTAATTAATTATTTGAGACAGTCTCACTATGTACCTCTGGCAATCCTGGAACTCATTATATAAAGCAGGCTAGCCCTCAACTTGCATAGATCTACCTTACAAATGCTAAGATTAAAAGTATGTAACTACCATACCTGGCTTTGACATCATATTTAAAAATAAACCAATGGAGCTAGAGAGATAGATCATTGAATAAGAGCACTAGCTGCTCTTCTAGAGGACCCAAGTCAATTCCCAGCACCCAGAAGGCAACTCACAACCATCTGCAGCTCCAGGGGACCCTATACCTTCTTCTGACCTCTGTACCAGATATGCACATGGTGCCTATTCAGACATGCAGGCAAAATGTCAATATATATTACATATATAAATTTTAAAAAATTAAAAATCAAATGGATCAGAGATCTAAATATAAAAGATGTCAAGTGTGAAGAATTGTACAGTCACTAGGGAAAAAGAAAAAAAAAGTCAGAGTGGCTTGCTTTGTAAAGTACTGGGAAAGATTTTCTACTGTAACTCAAACCAGAAGGCAACAGAAGCAGTCCTGATCCGTCTACCTAGATATACATGAAAGGCTCTTTAGAACAAAGTGACACAAGCATACAGGAAGGTCACAAAGCCCTGTAGGGCCAGCAGTGGGAGGCTGAGGCAGGAGGACCAGAGGCGGTTCACCTGAGAGCACACATGAGCTGCATGTGCATGCTGAAAGACCTGCCTCAAACACGTAGAACAATCGCTGGAGCCATGGCTCAGCCACTAAGAGAACCGTCTGCTCCTCCAGAGGACCTGGGTTCCCATCTATAACTTCAGTTCCAGTGGACTCAACGCCCTCTTCTGACTTCTGTAGATACTGCATACATTGGTGCACAGACATACACACAGGCAAAAACACCCATACACATAAAATGAAAATTAATAAAGCTTAAGAGGAAAACTAAAACAAATATTTCAATAAGCTTAAGATATTAAAAAAAACAATAAGAAACTATTTGAAGCATATGCTACAGAAGGCTAATGACTTTACTTGGGAAACTCAAAGGCCAAGAGAATCAAGCTCTGTGTGTGTGTGTGTGTGTGTGTGTGTGTGTGTGTGTGTGTGTAGTGGTGCATACTTATAGTCCCAGATATTGGGAGGTAGAGACAGGAGGATCAGGAGTCAAGGCCGGCAAAGGAAAGGAAAAAGGAAAGGAAAAAGGAAAGGAAAAAGGAAAGGAAAAAGGAAAGGAAAAAGGAAAGGAAAAGAAAAGAGAAAAGAAAAGGAAAAAATGAGTGCCACCACCCCTATAAACAGACAAACCATTTACAAGCAAGCAATTAAGAAGCCATCAAGGGCTGCACCTTTAATCCCAGCACTTGGGAGGCAGAGGCAGAGGCAGGTGGATTTCTGAGTTCAAGGCCAGCCTGGTCTACAGAGTGAGTTCCAGGACAGCCAGGGCTATACAGAGAAACCCTGTCTCAAGGGGAAAAAAAAAAAGAAGCCGTCAATGACAGCGTGCTCAAATGATTTATTTGTCAAGCTGATTAGATGATGAAAGGCCTGGGCATTAGTGGGCACGTCTTTAGAGGTGTATGTGATGGTGTTCCCAGAAGTCAGTTGAGGGGGTAAGCTGGGCCTTGAAGGTGGAGAGCCCCATTCTAAGGCTAGGATCCTGGACTAAAGAAAAGAAAAAAGGAAAAAAGTGGCTGAACACCAGGATTAATCTCTCTGCTTCCTGTGAACACAGCAATAAGAACAGTTACTAATACATTGGTATTTAGAAAAATATAAATAAAGCTAATATGTCATCATCAGCCTGGCAAAACTTTTCAAATGTGACACAGCCTATGGAAAACAAACATCTACAGAGCTGGCAAGAAAGAAGTCCATATGGTGAAGTTAGGAGAAACCCGCAGTTCTGCCTCCAGCGATCTCTACAAGGACACAGTACCAATACTGAAGCAACACCTGCATGGCACCTGCATGCAGCTCCTCACTGCAGCTCTGCCTAAACTGCAGAACACCTATAACAGTCTTCAGAGCCCGGCAACAGGGGAGGGCCTCTGAGTAACTTGGGTGTGGACAGGCCTGGGCCCTATGCTGAGCAGACAGGAGGAGGAACCTGTGACCCACACTGTTATCACAGCAGTGAGAACATTGATTAGGGACCTGCCAGGGCTAGATGCTATCTCAAAACAAGCAGCAGCAAAATCCCAAACCACAACAACAACAAAGAAGGAGGAACATTTATACAGAAGAATCTATAGTGATTTCTAGAATAGACTGCTAAATGCAGGAGAAAAGAATACGCAGGGGCTGAAGAGATGGCTCAGTGGTTAAGTGGCTGCTTGCACTTCCAGAGGTCCTCAGTTCAATTCCCAGCAACCACATAGTGATTCACAACCATCTGTAATAGGATCTGGTGCCCTCTTCTGGTGTGTCTGAAGACAGCTACAGTGTACTCATATAAATGAAACAAATAAATCTTAAAAAAAAAAGAAAGAAAGAAAGAAAGAAAAGAAAAAAGAATACACAGAGCTACCTCTCCTGTAAAGAGATCACAAGTAAAATACCTTAGATTGGGATAATGCTCATATGGAGGGCTTGCTGTGTGAGGTCAGAGCTGGACCCTAAGCATTATGAAAAGAAAAACAGGACATACGCACTTACCCATTTGTGTAAAAAGAAGCAAAGTTAAACAGCTTAAATAGGACAAGCCTGCCACAGGACACGCACAGTTTTCCAGCTAACGGACTCGAAGGGCTAACTGGACCCTGATCTAAAACCAACTGATTCATAAAGGCATCACTTGAGGCAGTGGGAGGGAGTATGCAAATTATCTCACTAGTGGTGAATAGGCAAGGAAATACATTGAAATGACCAAAGCTAGCAATATCATGGTAAAATAGTAGCTACCCAGAGAGAACGGGAACATTGGAACTAACTACTGCTGCCTATTTCTCATGGGTATGACATTAGAGATAACAAATATTTAGATGAGTATGCATGTATGTATACAGTATGATACTGGAGGTAGCAGACACACAGATGAGTGTGCATGCCTGTATACAGTAGGAGTAGGACGGTGGAGGTAGCAGACACACAGACGAGTACGCATGTGGATGCACCTGTAGTTGTTTACAGATTGTTTACAGTCTAGGAACAATTCAGAGAGCAACTGCCGGAAGAAGGCATCTTCTGTCCTTTCTCCATAGAGGTTGCAGGAGTTAAGCTTGGTGACAAGACTCTTGGCCCACTGAGCCTTCCCATCAGCCTGATCCTGGAACAGTCTGTGAACCAAAATACATAGGAAGTCCTTGTGAAATGATGAGGGACTGTCAACAGGGCGCAGGTACCCACCTGAAAAACTCCTACATGGCGGGCGCAATCTGAGCTATAAAGTCAAGGATAGCATTGGGTTACAATTCAGAGAGTACTAAACACCTACACCCCTGCTTATACTAAAAATAACCAGATAAATGCAAGGGGGAGACAAACTTAATAAAGGCCAAAGGTACAAGAGAAACACAAAATTAAAAATAAGTAAATACCACAATGATAATTAGGCAGGATTTGTCAATAGATGCTAGAAACTGGGTTATGGGCGTGGGGGCAGATCTCAGTAAGTAGCCCAGTAGGACTGGCTCCAACAATGACCCTTCCGCTTCATCTCTTAGAGTGTGGGAGTGCATGTGTGTGCCACAAGGCCTAGCTGGAACGGTAAGTTTTAAAAAGCCCTCTTTTCTGTAAGTTTCCTCAGTCACGGAATTTTATCACCGCAAGGGTTGCTGTCAACTCTTAGGCTAACATTACTATTCCCCACACCATCTGCACACGCTTTCATTTCCCCTGTCAGAAACACAGCGGCAACAGCTTCTCCTTTGCTCTTCTCTCAGTAATTGGATTCACTAGAAAGGGAAGCAGAAGCATAAACACAAACTAGAATTTATGTTTCACCAGTGAAATTCAAGATGCTTCTAGAACTATTCACAACATCTGTATGCAGTGGCACACCTGTTACAGGAAGGCCTGTAGACATGTGATTACCCCATGGTGATGAGCTCTCTCTATAGGTGGCTTAGGTGGTGGTCTGGGTCCTTAGTCCTTGATGCACGGTATTACCCTGATATCATGGTAGTCTCTGAGGGTGGGGGTGGGGGTTGAGGACATTATATACATGGTGACCCTCAGTCATCAAGGCAGATTAGATGACTTTCATTTCTGCTGTTTATGGATAGCAGATCACAAGTGATAATGATACACACGGTTATCTGGCCTGTAGTCCAGTTATGAAGGCCTGCCCTGGGCCTCAGGAAACTGATGGAGCAGAGGTGCTGGGACTGCCTATGCTGAAAGCTTTCTTCTCTCTGCTCCCTGCCAGGGAAGATCCGTTGGCCTTCATGAAGGCAGATGGTGATTTACTGTCAAACTAAAAAGACACTTCACTATATAAACAAAATTAAAATCCCAAGTGGACACAAAGACCCCATTACTTAACAGTAAATGAGGCAGGTCAGGTGAGCAGCAGCCTCACGCCAGCATGGCTGGAACGGGCTAAGCTGAGCAGGTGATCCTGCTACATCGGTGATGGGACAAAGTTGGGACAGGTTTCAGAATGTCTGGCTGCCCTCCCTGAGGATGAAGGAGGTCACCTCTTTGTTGATGTGGATGCTTCCTTTATTGGAAGTGATGGACCCAAATGACCTTAATGAATGAAGAGTCCAGAGGGAGGAGGGGGTTAAGACTTAGTAATTTGCCAGAAATGAGATTCAAAGGCATAGCTTCTTTGCTGACAAGATGAGCTCTTCCAGAAACTAGACAGGACATGCATGACCCTGACACTCCTGGAAACACACAAGGGACTGAGGATCCAGGAGACCAAACAGCAGCTCAGCTGTGGGGATGGCTCTGGGTTCTAAGGCACCTTCCCAAGTCCATCTTCCTACTACTCTAAACTCTAGAGCAGAGGCTCTCAATCGGTGGGTCGTGTGACTCCTTTCACACGGGTCACCAAAGGCCATCCTGCATGTCAAATACTTACATTATGATTCCTAATAGTAGCAAAATTACACTTAGGAAGTAGCAACGAAAATAATTGTATGGCTGGGGTCGCCACAATATGAGGAACTGTACTACAGGGTCACGGCACTATTGAGAACCACTGCTAATAAGAGTGGAGTAGATATAAACTGAGAACTGACCTTTGACTTCTCCCACAGGAAAGCACTGCCCAGTCTCCACTGTCGGCAGAGCGAAGAGATGGCCTACCAACCCAGCCCCAAGTGAAGCCCTTATAGTGTGCGTGTTAACATGACTCAGCATAAGTGATCTGTGCGCAGTATAAATCAGAAAACCAAGCCAGGCATGGTGATGCACACCTTTAATCCTGGCATCTCAGAGGCAGAGGCAGGCAGGCCTCTGTGAGTTCAAGGCCAGTTTGGTCTACATAACTGAGGCAGTCTCAAAAATAAAAATAATTAAAATTAAAATTAGAAAATTAGAAAACCGGGAGGAGTCACTAGAGATCAGTAAAGCACAGATGCCAAGTCCACAAGAAAACATATTTTATATAAAAATGAACACAAAAGAAATAACCTAATTTTCCAGGCATAGGGGTGTACACATGTAATCCCAGCACTTGGAAAGAGAAGGCAGGAAGATTGCAAGTCTGAGACAAACCTGAGCTACACAGTGACATGTTATGAAAATAATAATGATAATAAAAACAGTAGCAACACTGGTCTAATCCTTCATTATGGAGGTATTTTGAGAAGCTTTACTGAGGACCTTATCCTGAAGTTGGAACCCACTCTGCACAAACATCACTGCTCACATCCTGCTACAGGGAACGCAGCTGAAGGTTTCCCCAGCTTCACTCCATCTATAATAAAGACGGTTCTTTGTGCTGCAAGTTGGATGGCCATCAGTCTGCACAGGGAGCAGGGACTGCTGGGGAACCGAGATTAATAAGGCCCCACAGATTGCCATTTAGAGCGAAAGCATGGCTTCCATCAAGCAAAGACTCCTTCACGATGACATTTTCATTTGGAAAATGACCTTGCACTCTTGAGAGGTTTGCTTCCTCCAGCACATTGAATCTGGCTGAATGTCAAGCAGAAAGGGGCTGGAGGTTAGGCCTCTTACTCTCACACTTGGCCTCTACCTTACAAGGACTTAAGGGCTCTTGCCAAATAGACTGTGACATCTTAATGCTGCAGCCTCACTCAGCCATGAGTGTTATTCAAAGGACTCTCAACTGAATAGGCAAGATCTTCCAGTACTTCCCAAGCAATCCCAGCTTGCCAAAGAGATGGTGAGTTACAGCATCAGTAAGCCACAGTCAAAAGAACAGGCCAACTAACACTAGGATACATGGTTACTTGGAGGATGCAATGGAGAAGAGTAAGAGAAAAAGTCATTCCTTCACTTCTAATAAAAAGGTGTGGGGAGGGGGCTGGAGAGATGGCCCAGCAATTAAGAGCACTTGCTGTTCTTCAGAAGACCCACATCACCTCACAACTGCAGCTCCAAAGGATCCAAAGTCTCTGACCTCCCAGGTACCTACACACACATGCACATACCCACATGTATACACACACACCCCTAACACATAATAAATATTTTTTTTTCAAAAAGAGGATAGGTAGAAACAGGAGGATCACCATAAGTTTGAGGCCAGCCTGGGCCACACAGGGTGACTCAAAACACCAAAACATAGAAAGGACAGACACAGGCCTTCCCTCAGTGGTCAATGTGCTCCCTCCCTCCTTGCAGGGACAGAGACTATACTGAGGAGAGGTCCTCCTTTCTTGCAATGACTATTCCCATGCTTGGCAGCCACCTCTGAGCTTGCCTAAATTATTCTGCCTCTAGCTGCATGGATAATGAGGTGACTATCACCAAGGGCAACATTGGAGTACTCATTAAAGTGCTGTTATAAATTTGGATCTTTGGGGCCTGGCTTGCTGGCAAAGGCCTGAGCCACTGAGAGCTTGGCCTGCAGTCAGGGCCTAGTGGCCTGGGCCAACAGCTGTGCAGCACTGGAGGGAGATCCTGTCACCCTGCCACTGCGGCCCTAGTGCTGAGAGGCCATCAGAAGCAAATGAAGGGCCGAAGGAGTCAGGACGAATCAGGCCCAGCTCAGCCCTCCTCTGTCACACTTGCAATAAAAAAGCTGAACTTGGGGATAGGAGCAGGAAGGACATTGTACCCCATGGACTTGCTGGTGATTGGATTTAAGCTTTTCTAAGTTTACCTAGTGCACAAGAAGCCTAAATCACTTTGGATTAGGACATTAAAGATCACTATCCCAGTGTCAGAGACAGAACACTCTACCACTGAGTACATCTCCAGCCCCAACTCTAAAGATCTTAAGGAAAGCAATGATGCACAGGTACAGACAGCAAGCAGACCCTAATAAACACCCCTGTAGTTAAAGAAAAGGAGACTTCATTCCATCCTCACACATTGAGGAGGATAAGGAGTCCACTTGTGTCTTGAAAAGAGAAAACGAAGCCCAAAGGCCTTGGGTGACTTGGCTGCAGGCTGTCTGAATCGACAGACCCAGGCTGTCCCTGTGCTTTTAACCTAGCTGGAGACAGAACGGAAAAATACAACTGATGGAGCCCTAAAAAACGAAACACCATATGGGGGAGATGGCAAAGCCTAAGAGAACCTTAACATACAATTATCCCTGTCAAGAGAGTACACTCGTGGTCTAAGGGCAAGCCTGCAGTCGATGGGAGAACACGACAGCTGGGAAATAAGCAGCCATGCTATCACATGACATTAACACCATTGCAGTCGAGTGAGGCTTGACAACAGAGTCAAGAAAATTCTTGGGGTGAACATCTTTAGGAGAAAAGGGTTCTAAGAGGATTCACTCTCAAATATGAAAAGATAGACTGAGGACTGGGTACCTGTCAGACACAGAAACCAACCCAATATCAATCAGACCCTACATGTAGCCGGGTGGTAGGGACATACGCCTTTAATCCCAGCACTTGGGAGGCAGAGGCAGGCGGATTTTTGAGACCAGCCTGGTCTACAGAGTTCCGGGACAGCCAGGGCTACACAGAGAAACCCTGTCTCGTAAAACAACAACAACAACAAAAAAAACAAAAACAAAACAAACAAACAAACAAAAAAGAGTTAATAGTAAAGCCAGGTGTCTGTAACATGCACTGAAAACCCCAGCAATCAGAAGGCTGAGGAGGAAGATCCTGAGTTCAAGTCCGGCCTGGGCTACATAGACTTTCCATCAGAAGTTAAAAGCACTTGCTGTGAGTATTATTCAAAAGACTCTAGTTCTAGAGTACTCTTCAAAGGAAGTGTGGCTTTGCTAGAGTAGGTGTGGCCTTGTTGCAGGTGAGTCAATGTTCACAGGGCTGAGCTTTTCAATTTCAAGGGCCCAAGCCAGGTTTAATCGCTGATCTATCTATCCACCAGGATGAAAGTGAACTAAATGAGCTGCCGAGAGGCAGGGTGTGGCAGGGAGTGCCTTTAATCTCAGCACTCAGGAGGCAGAGGCAGGGGAATCTCTGTGAGTTCAGAAGCCACCCTAGTCTACAATGCAAGTACCAGGATGGCCAGAGCTGCACAGAGAAACCTTGTCTCAAAAAACAACAAATAAAAAAATTAAAAAAGAGCGCTGCCAGGGTCATGGTGTCTCTTCACAGCAATAGAACATTGACTAAGACGCCAGGTTTGGGTCCCAGCACCTACATAGAGGCTCACAACTACCTGTTAACTCCAGTTTCAGGGGATCCAATGCCTTCTTCTGATCTCAGCATTTATCAGGCATGTACATGGTACATAGACATACGTGTGGGTAAAATAATCATGAATATAAAATAAAAATTGTTTTTTAGTGAAGTTATTTTTTTAAGGCAAAAGACTTAAAAAGGATGTTGGGGGGGGGAACAAGGACATGAATATCCACTCTCTCTAAATTCTTACTCCTAACACTCCTATATCCATATGCTCTCAAACTTCAGCAGAAAAATGTCTTTGTGCAGTGGATTCCAGTTAACTCATATCTGGTCAAAGCTCAGCCACACAAGGGACACACCCTTTCACCAAGGCTTAAGGGTCACTATGAGAAAAGGCAGAATGGTTGTAAGAGCCAAAGGTCCAGAAAGAGTAGGGAGAAGCCATGTCTTCTGGACATGACAGGTCCACTGTACTCAGGAATTCACAGAACTGCTACACAAGGTCCAGCCAGTCAATGCTTTAGTATGGGGTGGATGGGGGTCTGTGCATCCCTAATGCTACCTGCGGACATGCGATGCCTTCTGGAAGGGAGTCAGCTTATTGGGACCACAGCCTTAAAAAAAAGAGAGAGAGAAAGAAAAAAGAAAAAGACTCATGCTCATCTACCACCACAGTCTTGAGAACTCTAAGAAGCAATCTACTGTCCAGATAAGAAAGCACATAGCCATCAATGATAGTCTTTCCTTTGTATTTGGTTTGGTTTTTTGAGTCAGTGCTGACTGACCTGAACTCACTTTGTAGCCTTGAATTCACAGTGATCCTTCTGCCTTGGTCTCCCAACTGCTGGAATCACAGGCTACTTTTTTTCTTTTTCACTGGTGTGTATTACTTGTACAAGATACTGCATTTCACTATGGCACAACTGAATTCTAGTTTTTCCTAACTAGTTGATGTTTGGAAAATATCAGCAACTTGACACATCCACCTAGGCCTCCTCCGTTTCTTTTGTGTTAAACTCATGTGCCCTCCCAAGTCATGCAAACAAATGGTGTTCCCAGAGCACCTATGACATACCTCTCTGGGTGCTGAGTACCTGATAAAGAAGCTAAGCCACACCCCTTCCAGGGTGGCTGCTGAACACAGCGCCCAGGCAGGAGGTCCCCTAGCAGAGGCAAGCTGTCTTCCTGGGGGCCCTTAGCTCCCCTCCACTTTTTTGTACATCTATAGCAAAAATCTGCCCCCAGCTGATAAGTACTGACACTCTGTAGAGAACACTGTTCTCTGTAGGAGAACATGTAACTTAGGTCAGTTAAGTGTTAACTTAGGTCACAACCAAAGATGAACCACTGACCCATTTCTTGTACCACGGAGAAGCATGGCCAAACAAAACTAAACCAAGTAAGGCATGGTACTCAGCTCAGCAGATTCTTTCTAAGAGAAAAAAGCAGGGTGATGGCTCAGTAGCTTGTTTCTTGAGGAGTGGGCTATAATGACTGAGAAAGAAAATCTTAATAACCACCAAAGGGCAAAGCACAGGGTTTTGTTGGAGGGGCTCTGCCTCATCAGCGAGTGCTCATTAGACTTCCACTGGGGATGGCGCTCAGCAGATGAGCTATCAAATCTGCATCCTACAGAGTGAAACGGGCAGATTCAGCTCTCCATCTTCGCACTTTTAAGTTAGACCCCTTAGGGTTTCTCGGATGGTGTTAAAGCCATCAATACATTTAAGTGGTTTTGCTGACAAGGACTACTGCCTTTATTGGATAATTTCCCAAGAGTTAGCAAAGGTAGGTCCTGAACTTACCCTCACATTGAATGAATGGATAAAAAACAACAACCAAAAAAACCTGTCCCACCCTCTTGCCCACCTACTCCCCCTGCCCACACTTTTTAAACCAGTCGGTAATAGTAAGAATTGATAAACGTGGCAGACTGAAGCCTTCCAGATCATTCACATCCAAGTCTGAGAACCTGCATTACAAATACTCCAGGTTGGTTATCTGTCCTCTCAAGATCCTTAAACCTGGTATCTCGACCAAGAGCCTGGGCAGCCTAGGGATGTGGATGAAAGGAGAGGCCCGTCTGCTCTCCACACTGCTGCCCTTGCCCACAAAAGAATTCAGAGAGGCTGCCTTGGCCAGATTGGGGAGCAAGTCAGGCTCCTGGTGCTTTTAGCTAGCTGTGAAGTACCTGCAGCTGAACTTCTTCTTCTTTTTTTTTTTTAGATTTATTTATTATTATATCTAAGTACACTGTAGCTGTCTTCAGACATGGATCTCTTTATGGATGGTTGGGAGCCACCATGTGGTTGCTGGGATTTGAACTCAGGACCTTCGGAAGAGCAGTCAGTGCTCTTAACCACTGAGTCATCTCTCCAGCCCGCAGCTGAACTTCCTTCTCAGACGATCTTGAAAATATTCCCACTCAAAAAGGGTAGAAAACATTTAAAATTAGCAGTCTCCAACCTTTTGTGCCTTTAGCAGAAGAGGTCATTTCTCACATCTCCGTTACATGTGCATTAAAGATGGCTTTAACATACACCTGAGAAGAGAGGCAGTCAGAATGCTACAGATTCAGAGCAAGGCAGGCAGGGGCTGCTCTGGTCATGAACAAGGCAGGCGTTTCACTGGTGGTCTTGGCGATCAGATGGTGACAGAAGTTCCAGATGCTGTTGACAGCAGCATGTAGCCCAAAACTCACAGCACCATCCCTGTCCCCAGCATCCTTTATATCTGCTC
The DNA here is from genome assembly GCF_947179515.1 of Apodemus sylvaticus. NCBI lineage: Eukaryota > Metazoa > Chordata > Mammalia > Rodentia > Muridae > Apodemus > Apodemus sylvaticus. The sequence continues at coordinate 68,092,052 of NC_067472.1, read as the reverse complement.
CTTCAGCCTTCATGGGTACATAGAGCAGACTCAGACCTACACTTTATCTTTCATCTTTGCATTTCAATCTACACATTGGCTTCTTCATCCACCAGGACCCCATGGCTCAAGGCTCAAGGGTTCTGAAGAAGCAAGCTCTAGGACCGAGATCTCTTAAATTTTATTTATTTATTTATTTTTATTTCATATATATGGGTGTTTTTGCCTGCATATGTGTCTGTGGGCCACTTGCTTACCCCTGGTGGCCACGGAGGCCAGAAGGGGGCATTAGATATTTTAGAACTGGAGTTACAGTCATGAACTGACACATGGGTGCTGGGAATCTTCTGAAAGAGCAGAAAGTGCTCCTAACCACTGCACACCATCTCTCTCCAGCCCAGCTCAAACTTTTAAAAAATCCTTCAGACTAAACTTTATTAGGTACAACTGTGCTGTGTAGTCATTTCCTATAAATTGAAATATTATCTCCTAGAGAGAAGCGCTTTTTTAGAAACCTAAGAAAACAGGAAGCTCAATTTTATAAGACTTGGGACGCTCACAAGGTCCTTCCCTGAGTTTATATAAGCAGCAAACAGTTGCTAGGAACAGGAGACTCTGTTCGGGGAGCTCCAGGAATACAGCTTTCATGAGTCACTACTGGGCTGGAATGGGCTTTATCTAATATAGATGTCACCCATGTTTCTTGTCCTAATCACTGTTATATTGTCATGAAAAGACACCATGACCAAGACAACTCTCATTTTAAAAAAGTATTAATTGGGGGCATATTCACAGTTTCAGACGGTTAGTCTAATACCTGAAAGCTATATCCTGATCTACAGCTGAGATAGCAAGAGAGACACTGAGCTTGGCAGGGGCTTTTAAAACCTCAAAGCCCACCCCCAGTGACAAACTTCCTTCAACAAGGCCACACCTCCTAATCCTTCTAATTCTTTCAAATAGTGCCACTCCCAGGTGTTGAGATATATGAACCTGGGGGGACCACTCCTATTCAAACCACCACATCTCTAATTGGCAATGTAAGACTAATAAAAAATTACTAGGTATAATGATTTGTAATGGTTTGGATATTAAGTGTTCCTCAGAGTCTCATGAGCTGAAGGCTTGATCCAATGCAGCAGTATGGGATGGGATCCCAGGAGTGATGGGTGTTTACCACTGTAGCAGTGGCGGGACCTGGAAGAATGGAGCCCATAAATGAGGCGACTAAAGTCTCGTGCAATAGCCAACTTTATCCAGAGCATCAGACAAGTTATACTCTGAGGGTTAAAAATAACATAAGTTTTCATGAGTTCCAGTGGTGTAGTATCACAAAGGCAATCTACAAGTGGCAAAAACATGTTTCTCCACAGAAGCATAAAAGGATTAATAGCTGCAAGCAATAATGAGTAATCTGAAGTAAACTCACTATTTGCTATACCTGGAAGGAGCCTGAAAACACATTCCAAGTATAAGTCCACATTTTGAAGAAATTGAAGTCATAAGACTCTTGTCTTGTTTTCTTAGAGTTTTCTCAAAAGCACTAAGAATTCTCCTCACACAACTATTACTTGGACCATGTTCCAAGAGATGGGCAGTGAGGGTATTAACCTCACTAATGGAACCACAGCCTGATGAGCTGACAGGAGGCATGGCCGGACAGTAGTCATGGGGTGTGCCTTTAAAGCCTACATCTATCTGGTCCTCAGCCTCCTCCTCTCTATCCATAGAGAACACTCAGAGTTCCTATAACTGCATATGCTCAAAATGTTAGACATGAGTTATGTGTGTGTACATGATTCAAATCAAAGGTTATAATTCCTGAGATGAAAGTGCCCTAGATGCAATTAGTGGCAAATTAGACACTTTCAAAGAAAAGGTTGGTGAGCTTAATAAAAAGCGATAAAAGTTCAGAAACTAAACACAAAAGATAACTTTCACTGGGTATAGAATTCTAAATAGAATTTTTTTCTGTCACTGATGAAACTACTGTTCTGCAGGACCATTTCCAACGTGAAGTCACAACCCCTATGTTTGTGTCTCAGTACACAGTGTGTCTTTTTGTCTCTGGCTACTTCTACATTTTTCTGTCAGTACCTTTGAACAATCTTCTCACTCGCTGTTTCTGCTACTGTTTTCTTCATGATATCCATGCTTGGAATTATTGAGATTTGCTGACCTCTAGGGTTATAGATGCCATCAAATTTAAGACACCTGCCTGGTGGTATGGACCTATAATCCTAGCTACTCAGGAGGCTAATGCAGGAGTATTACAAGTTCAAAGCCTGGTTTGGCTACAGAACAGATTAAAGGTCAGTCTGGGTAAAGTAGTGAGACCCTGTCTCAAAAAGAAACAGGCAATGTAGCTTAGCAATAGAACTTTTGCTTATCACATGTGAGACCCTGTTATCACACATATGGTCCCTAGCAACTGTCCTCTAGAAGTTTTCAAAGTAATCTAGGGATGCAAGTCAGTGTAGACTTCTTATCTAACATGTACAAGACCTTGTTTGATTTCCTAATACAGACAAAAAAAATTCAGGAGGAAATATTAAAATAGATTATAGACATAGTATGTTTCTGCTTAGTATTAGAGTAGCAAATATACAATCACCCATGCAAGGATGTGAGGATCCAATCACTAACATACACATGCAAAACAATCCCTGACCCTCAACATTCCAGAAGGAACTATGGACTAAATGAAGAATTCAACTATGATGGAACTTTATGAATAAATCTATGGTCTCTTGGTTCTTGCCATGGAAACCTCTTTAAAGTATAGTTGCTTAAACAGAAGTCTATGAACTGACATCTTCAACAAGCAGATCTCTTTTAATCCAGACAGCTAAACAAGGTCTGATTGGATTAAGATCAGGGTGAGTAAAATAGGAACAGCACAGAGAGTGTAAGTCGGGGTAAAATGCAGGACTACAACAGAGGAGAACAGACAGAAAAGATAAGATAAGGAAGCTTCTTCACCTTGAAGCGATTTGCTGAAACCTACAATGGGAGTGTAAACTGAAGATAAACACTAGGTCGCAAGCAACCGGCAAAACCGCAACTAACTAGCCAGTGAGGAAATTAGCACACAATCAAACAAAAATGGCCCATTAAACAAAGATGAGAACTGGAAAAATAAGCAAAGGATGGTTAAATAGAAAACAAATAGTAGCCAGGCAGTGGTGGTGCACGCCTGTAATCCCAGCACTCTGGGAGGCAGAGGCAGGCAGATTTCTGAGTTTGAGGCCAGCCTGGTCTACAGAGTGAGTTCCAGGACAGCCAGGGCTACACAGAGAAACCCTGTCTCGAAAAAACCAAATCCAAAAAAAAAAAAAGAAAGAAAAGAAAAGAAAGAAAACAAATAGTAAACCACATGCCTGTAATCCCAGCTCAGCAAAAACAGAGAGGTGGCCATTAGAAACCCAAGGTCATCCTTGACTACATCCTGAATTCAAGGTCAGCCTAAGCTATATGAGATCCTGCCTCAAAAAGCAAGCCACCACAACAAAAATCGCTTGGGAGGCAAAACCAGGAAGAGCTAGCTCTACAAGTTTGAGGCTGGCCTGTTCTCCATAGTGAATTCCAAGCCAACCAGGCTACATGGAAAGACTATGAATATATATAATGATTTTAACTGTATCAACAGTCATGGGACAAGACAACCACAGTCAGATTCAATTAGGAAAAAACAAATTATAATATGCAAGAAACTCTCTTTAACCAATTGTGGCAACACACACCTGTAATCCCAGCACTCCTGAGGCATAGGCAGGTGGATCTCTGTGAATTCAAGGCCACACTGGCCAATGTAATGAGTTCCAGGTCAGCCAGGGCTATAGACTGTCTCAAAAAAATAAAAACAACCATAAACAAAAAGCCAAAACCAGCAAAGCACACATTCCCAAAAGCCAACCACATCTGAGGCCATGGAAAACGCCATTTTCATAAATCTGAAAGGATTCAAGCCATACCATGTCCTCAGACTCCAGTGGAATTAAATTGAAACCACAAATTCAAGGTCAACCTGTGTCAAACTAAAATTTTATAAAGGGGTATAGGGGAGAATGACCTAGGATGTCACTCAGCTGTAGAATACTTTACCTAGCATACTAAGGCCCTGAGCTCAATCCTCAGCACAGCAGAACTCTGACTGACATTGAAGGGAGTTGGGACTTTTCAGAATCCATAGTTGAGGCAGCAAGCAGACCAGAGCCCGGGCATGCTGGACAAGCTTGAAGCAAGGTTGTGGTTGAGCCATTCCACAAACAGACTGGCCATAAAAGATAAGGGACATGCCTGGGAAAACTCCTATGGGTCATACATTATCTGGACTGGAGTCTCCTGTCTCCTGTCCCTTAGATGCAGCTTAAAATGACCTTCCTGCTAACAAAAATAAACCGCCCTCCCACATTGCTGACGGCCCGATCTGCACCTATGCCAAAAAAACCCACCCTGCGCACCAGAATCCCCCGCCAATGTTTGAATCAGCAAATCATGTGTAACCGCGCCAAACCCCCCTGGCAACCCCCCTGACTTTTCCTATATAAACCCCTAACTTTTGAGCCTCTGGGTCGACTCCTCTGTCTCCTGTGTGAGATACGTGTTGATCCAGAGCTCTGATAATAAACTACCTAATGCATTTGCATCAAGTCGGTCTCTCGTGTTTCCTTGGGTGTACGCTATCCCGAGAATGAAGTGGGGGTCTCCCCAAAAGGAGGTCCTACAACATGTCTGCAGGAATTAAAAGGCTGGTCCTAAAAATTTATATGGGAATTCAAGGGGCCCAGAATAGCAGACATAGTCTACAAAAAGAACAATCTGAAAATAAAATTGCAATTTACAGATCTCAACACTAACTTAAGCAAAGGATCTGCAAAACACAATTTTAATTTCAGAAGGAAAAAAAATGGTTTATTCTGAGTGACTCCAGGACCTCTGAAGGATGTGTCCATCCATCATGAAAGCAGAGACAGTCATAACTCAAGGCATTTACTAAACACGCTAGTGTATCAGGTAGGCATGTTACAGTCAGGTAAAGAATCCTCTAAAGGTTTGAGGGCTCATGGAAGCTAATGGTCTCCTAAATTAATGTATTCCAAAGGCATTTAGTCTGATAGTAAAAGAGTGTCACATCAGATATAGAGGTAGGTGATAAATGGCTCTAAGTTACTAAGGACAGCTGAAAAGAATCTTAGTTCTCCTCAGTCATGGAAGTTCAATCAATCAATCTGGAGAAGCTTTAGCTTCTCCGTGGGCATGGTCTTTTCAGGGACCTCCCTTTCACACAGTACTACTGAAGCCTGTACTGTACTAGCATGAAGATGAATACACTCATCAATTGAAAGTCCACCAAAAACTCTCCCATTTACAAAGAACTGATTTTCAACAGGGATGCAAAGGTGATTCCTGGGAGGAAAATCAGCAGTTCTACAAAGGGTCTTGAATTTAATACCGAATGCAAAACAACCCAGTTGTTTTGAGCCTGCTCTGTGCTGTGCTGATGGATATGGAACACAGACCCAAATGAAAGAGTCAAAACTAACTTTCTTACAAGAAAACACAAAGGTTCAAGGTGGAAGAGGATTTCTGCAAACCATGAGTCTGGTAAGAAACTTCTGTAAGCATATATGAAAGGGGGAGGAGAGTGTGGAAAGATGGACCAGTGGTTAAGAGCATCTGCCGCTCTTGCAGAGGACCAAAGTTTGAGCAGAGAATGTCCTTAAAAAGACAGACAAATGACCAGGAAGTACATGAAGACAGCTGGTCACTGCCCAGGAAATGAATATTAAAAGCAATGAGATCACACTTCACACCAAGCTAGGAGGCTCTCCTCAAAGACTAGGTTGAGGAGGACATGGGAGCTAGTCCCCAATTGGAGGGATGTACAGTGCTACAGCCATTTGGTGTTGGAATCTGGAAGCTCTTTAGATGACTAAGCAAATATTTACCATAGCACCCAGAAACCTCAATCTCGTCCTGCACCCAGAAGGAAGGAAAACAAAGGCATACACACTTGTACATAGCGTTTGTGGAGGCCACAAAACCCAACTATGCCCTCCTTATGTGAGTGGTTGGTTATATGCTTATAATACTTTAATCATGATATTTAAAACTAAATTTAAAAAAAAGGCAAAAGTGAGAAGCAGAAGACCATGAAGTCAACACATTCTTAGAGTCTGTTTCTAAAGAACAAATGGAAAAATTACAAGAGGAAACAGTCATTTCTCCCTAGAACTCAAGAGCTAGAAAAACATGTACTGGCTCACCAGGGCATCACAGGTTTGGCTCCACCCAGCTGTCTTGCCCAGAACTGAGCTGCCTTGAGAGGAGTCATGGATGGAAGACTGGGTGGCAAGCACATTCATTCATACGCTGTGGGCAAGCAACACGACTCATAAACCCACGTAGTGCTGCCTGTCGCAGAGCAGCTCTTCAAGGGAGCTGTTTTTAAAAGAACTCTGCAAAGCTGCTGTCATTCCTGAAACTCTTCCTCTCCTGACAGGAATTGTTAAATCTTTCAGAGTCGCACACATAGAACTTGACACGGCCTCTGCAACACTACTCCTTAGTAAACTTCAGTCCAGAGAAGGAAGAGATACCCCTAGTGCCTTGTCCCCCTACTGCTCCATTTCCTCCCCATCAAGGCCATGCCATGTCTGGTCCAAGTAAAGACCTCCTTCCTTTCCATGGAGCCAGTCTCTCTCCTAAACTTGTCTTTCCTGCCTCAACAGGTGAACAGCCAGACCAGTTTAATCCCTGTGACTGAGTGTGGTGGTTTAAATGAGAATGGCCCCCATAAACTCACATTTTGATTGAGTTGGTGAAACTGTTTGGGAAGGATTAGGAGGTGTGGCCTTTGGAGGTGTACCACTGGAGGAAGGCTTTGAAGTTTCAAAAGCCCATACTGTTTTCCAGTATGTCTCTCTGCTTGGTGGTTGTCATCTCATCATGTATGCTCTCCTCTACTGCTCTAGTGCCATGCCTGCCTGCTATCATGCTCCCTATAGCAGTCGTGGGCTTACCCTTTAAACCTGTAAGCAAGCCCCCAATCAAATGCTTTCTAAGTTGCTTTGTTCATGGTGTCTCTTCACAACAACAGGAAAGTAACTATGATGCTGTGCAAATTGTAGGTACAGGGTTTCTGTAGATGAAACCTAACCTAACCTAGGGTGCACCTAACTAAGGCTGTCACATCACTAATGCCCATGCAGGGCGTGGAATCTACAGCAGGTACCCTAGGAAAAAGAGGCACACTGTGGATATCCATTTGTCACACTTGTTACCATGGTAGCTATTCTCAGTGCTAGAAACTTCTGTTATCAAGGCTAGGCTACTGAGCACTAAGAGAAGTTTTATCTAACTGGCTCTGCCTAAGAACCACTTGCCAAATGCTGATTCTGGCCAAAGTGTTTTCTCAGCTCTGCTGGTGGAGACTGTCTTAGTTAGGGTTACCATTGCTATGATAAAATACCATGACCAAAGCAAGTTGAGGAGGAAAGGATTTATTCAGCTTACATTTCTACATCACAGTTCATCATCAAGGGAAGTCAGGACAGGGACTCAAACAGGGCAGGAACCTAGAGGCAGAAGCCAAAGCAGAAGCCATGGAGGGAAGGGGTGCTGCTTACTGGCTTGCTCCCAATGGCTTGCTCAGTCTTCATTCTTATAAAGTCCAGCACCACCAGCACAGGAATGACGCTCTTCTCCATCAACCACTAAGAAAATGCCCTACAGGCGGCCTGGTCTTATGGAGGCATTTTCTCTACTGAGATTCTCTCCCTCCTTTCAAATGACTTTAGCTTGTGTCAAGTTGACTTAATACTAACCAGCACAGCTGTACACAAAGTGCAGAGGTACACGGTGCACAGAGCTATGGGCTGTGGGCAGAAGCTGGAAACTATTCTCAGCTCTACAGGAACCAAACAAATACATTTTTGCATGTGGGCACTAAGGGTGAGTGAGGGAGAGGACAGAAAACCTTTGAACAAGAAGCTACTTGACTAAAGTCACTCTGGATTATTAAATCAAAGGCTAAAAAGCAGCCAGGGGACGACCTTGGGTGTCATTTCTCAGGCACCATCCATCTCATTTTTTGAGACAAAGTCTCTCCCTGGCCAATGTATAGCTAACCAAGTAAACTAAGCTGACTGATCTACTAGCCCCACAAGAATTTCACTGGCTAGCTATCTCCCCAGCCCCACCTTTTCCTCTTTTGGGTGCTGCTGGCGATTGAACCCAGGGCCTTGTGCATACTAAGTAGCAGCTTTACCACTGAGTCTACCATAGCCATTTTCTTATTGTAAAAACAAAATGAAACAAAACAAAAACCTCAAAGCTGTCTGCTGGTAGAATGGTGGCTATGTCTGTCATACCAGCCCTAGGGAGACTAAGATAGGAACATTGAGAGTTCAAAAACAGCCTGGGCTACAAAGGAAGTTCCACACCACTATGGGATACATAGATCCTATCTCAAAACAAACAAACAAACAAACAAACAACACAAAACAGTACAGCCTTGAAGCAGCAAGGAACCGTAAATGCTGCATACCTGTAGTCCCAGCTCTGGGAGGGGGGAGCAGGTTCAGGAAAGGTCATTCTGGACTATGTAACAGAATTTGAGGCCAGCCTCAACTATAAAAGACTCTGTCTCAAAAAAACTACTAAGGTAGCAAATGAAGATGAAACCAAATAGGAATTGGTCAATGTGCAAGGAGAAAAAGAGACTGCCTACTCCAAATCTGTTCCATGAACAAGTCTCAACACAAAACCATAAACTTATTTACAACATGGTTAAAGTTTAAGTAAGGAAATCAATCCTTAGATTTTACCAATGAAGACTCAGGAACCAGATGCTGGCACAAAAAGTCTCCTTGTTCAGAGAGGCAGAGAAAACATTCAGCTGACCTTCCTCCTTAGTCTGTCCAGAAGCCATCTGTCCCAGAAGCCATACCCCTTCTCCCACACCTTCATCAAAGACCCCCTTATACTGCGTGTCCTTCTCTTCGACTTGCTGTGTATCTCTCTGTCCATCTCCCTGACTCCCTCTCACTCTCTATGATGTTTTAATAACTTCTATGTTCACTTCCTGTCATCAGGTTGCTGGCTCTGCCTCTTGACTATGGCTGACTTTATTTAATCCTGTTTACAATATTCAAGTTGAAAGCTCTTGGATTAAAGGTGTGTGCTAGGGCTGTTTTCCCAGTAAATAACACAACCTGGGAGTATAGAGTGTGATCAAATATCCTGCAAAAATTGAGGGTTTTTTGTTTTGTTTTGTTTTGTTTTGTTTTGCCAGTAATATTTTGTAACTCAACTGTGCAGGTACCTAATGAGAACTCTAGAGGTTGTTGCAATGTCAGATACCTTGCAGGCTCAGCTTCTGGGCAGCACCTGGCACAGTTGGCTTGTTCTACCCAGAGACTTCCACCACCCCTTCAAGGAATGCCCTTGCCTTCTCCCAAGGTTTAGGGCAGCAAGTTAGGTGCCAGAGATAGACAGAGCACCTGAGCTTTTATACTGCTCTTCCATTTACAGGTTTGGCAGAAATGGAGATAGTCTTCAGAAACCAGTCCCTTAATCGACTATCAGACTATTCAAACAATGGATACCAAAGAAATGGTAATTTCTCCAGGAATCTCACACCAGAAGAAAGAAACCCTCCCAGCAGAAGGGGAAACTTCACAGGGACAGAGATTTCACCCAGTTCTAACCTGTCAGACCACTTTGCAAGATGACACCGAAGCCTAGACAATGCTGGACCAAGGTTGAACAGACCACACTTTTGACACGGCCTGCTTAGATACTCTTGGATCTCTATTTCAATTTTATTCTCACTTCAGGACTCCTTAAGTCAGACTCGGAGTGATTCTTTGTCCCTCTTCCGACTAACTGTATTAAATATTTTTCTGCTTTCCACTTTTAACTTCGCTCTTTCAATTTGTTTATGAGGATAGGTGGCCAGAGCGGACTTGCGGCACAAGTTGTTATCCAGAAATTCCGTAACACTCAGGGTACTACAGCTTAAAGGAGCACACGGCTCCTCATCATTGCGCAAGCGCAGCGGGAGGGGCGGGACTGTCCTCTGCCTGGCCCCGCCCTTAGCCCCGCCTCGGCAGCAGGCTTCCGCTGCTCAGCCGTCCGGCCGTCCGGAAGGGCCACGCCTCATGTGCCCGCGAGCGAGCTAGGGAGCCGCCTCCCTCTGCCCACGCCCTGCCCGGAGCTTACCGCGTCCCCTGCCGCTGGCAGCTCCTCCGTCCTCCGCCGTCTCCATCGGCCCGGCGCCAGGCTGTCCATGCGGCTTCGCGTTCCGCCTCTCAGGCCACTCGGAGGCGGGACCACCCGACCACGTGTCTGGAGAAGCCAATGAGGAGGCGTGGGGCGTAGCCTGAAATACCCAGCGCCTCACAGAGGGGCTACAGGCAGGAGTAGCCGAAACCCGAGTCTCCTACGGCCTGGGGTGCGGAGAGTTCTTCCACCAGCCGCAGGTCGAAGCCTCACAAACCGTGACTGTCTTGTCGCTTCTCGGTTCACAAAGTCAGTCCCAAAGGTCGTTTGTTTCGGATTTACCAAGCTTCTGCAACCCTTGGTCCGCGGGAGGTACGCCCTCCTACCTTGTGATTGGTTACTGAGTCCTGATAGATGGATCCGCGGACCAATCGGCACGCCTAAGGCTGAGCTGGGCGTTGTCTTTGGGAGTTGCAGTGTGACAGCTATTAATTTTTGCTCTATGGAACGAGAGAACTCGAATTCAACCTAACCTAAAGAGCAAAGCCCCGCCGTGGTTTTGCTGGCAGGTCGTGTTCAAGTACAGGAACACCACCTGGGGCAGGAACAGCCACAGGCGTCGGGGGGTGGGAGTAGCTCTCGGCCTGGCTTTGAGGAAAGCTACATACACCCTTGACTTCTCCGAAGTTAGGCGAGAGGTTCCTGCGGCAGCTTGTGCAGACTCTCCCTCCCTCCTGGGCACACCGTAAAGTTCTGAACTGTTCTGTACCAAAGCTCCCAGACCCCCCACCCCCACCCCGTGTTTTATTGATGAATTAAAATAGAGCCAGTTCTTTGGCAGTGATGTCTAACGGTGGGCATGTGAACTGGTTTAAACCAGTGGGAGGTTGGACTGGTTTAAACCAGAAGGTTGCTTGGAGCAGAGACCATAAAATCCCCCTTTTCAGTTCTAGTGCAGTGTTAGCTTCCTGGGACGGTGGCAGCCTTCACATCACGGGGACAGCTTGTGGCAATGCCTGTGGAAAGTGAATTTTAACAAATTCTTCTGAACCACGTGACAGCTGGCTACACTCTACATTCTCTCTTGAAAGGCTCTGAGCTTACCACTCACTGGAAACCACTGTGGTGAAGTGCTTGAAGCTGTCCTTAAGTTGCTGCTGCAGGATCTCCAAGTGGCTCTTCTACCTTAGTTCCTGTAAGAGATAACATTGTCTACCGATAGAAGACTAAAGAACTGTAGCTGAGCAAGGTAGCATATGCCTTTAATCTCAGAATTTGAGAGGCAAAGGCAGGAAGATCTCTTGAGTTTGAGGCCAGTATGGTCTATATACAGAGTTCCAGGGCTGCATCTCTACTTCAAAACATTTAAAAAATAAAAAGTAAAGTACTGTATTTTAAGGCCAAGTGCTCACTAGATGGGTTGTCACAATCCCGTGTCACACACCCTTCCTACCTAGTGTATCTTTGGAATTATGAATTTATTGAATTTTTTTAAAAAAGACTGGGTAAGCCGGGCAGTGGTGGCGCACGCCTTTAATCCCAGCACTTGGGAGGCAGAGGCAGGTGGATTTCTGAGTTCAAGGCCAGCCTGGTCTACAGAGTGAGTTCCAGGACAGCCAGGGCTATACAGAGAAACCCTGTCTCGAAAAACCAAAAAAAAAAAAAAAAAAAAAAAAAAAAGACTGGGTAGTGTGTCTTGGTGTTGGAGTGCCTGCCTAATATGTTAATCAGCGTTGTCTAGAGGAATGAAACAGAAGGGATTTTAAAAACAGGAAGGTAGATGGAGGAAGGAGGATTAGGAGTTAATAGGTCATCTTCATAGTGAGGTGGAGGTTAGTCTGGGTTACTGGAAACTGTCTTTAAAACAAAACAGGTTTATTGGTGTACACCTTTTTTTTTTTTTTTTTTTTTTTGGTTTGGGGCCTTAAAAAAAAAGATAATGCCAGTCAGTGGTGAAGCACACCTTTAATCTCAGAACCTGGGGACAGAAGCAGATGGATCTCTGAGTTCAAGGACAGTCTGATCTATAGAGTGAATTCCTAGACAGATAGGACTACATAGAGAGCCAGAAGAAGAGAAAGAGGAAGGAGGAAAGGAAGGAAGGAAGAGAGGTTGGTCTCTCATCTTTGTTGATGTTCACTTTTCTGAGAGAGGCACAGCCAAGAACTTCTGGTGTCCTTCCGGGTTCCTCCTGCTGACTTGTGCAGAAGCTGAGGTCTGACTGTCTGTTAGGTAGTGCCTCTGTCACTGAGTCCTGTTTGCTGTACTGACTCTACCAAACTGGATTACTAGTATATCCATAAGGTGTTTGAGAGTGGGTTGAAGAAGGAAGGAAGAAGGAAAGGAAGGAAGGAAGAGAGAGAAAGAAAGAAAAAATGAAAGAAAAAAGAAAAGAGCTGGGCAGTGGTGGCACACGCCTGTAATCCAAGGACGTAGGAGGCAGAGGCAGGCAGATTTCTGAGTTTGAGGCCAGCCTGGTCTACAGAGTGAGTTCCAGGACAGCCAGAGCTACACAGAGAAATACTGTCTCTAAAAACCAAAAAAGAAAGGAAGGAAGGAAGGAAGGAAGGAAGGAAGGAAGGAAGGAAGGAAGGAAGGAAGGAAGGAAGGAAGAAAGAAAGAAAGAAAGAAAGAAAGAAAGAAAGAAAGAAAGAAAGAAAGAAAGAAAGAAAGAAAGAAAGGAAGGAAGGAAGGAAGAAAGCAGCCTGACTATGTAGTCCAGGGAGGAGAGGAGAGGGGAGGGGAGGAGAGAAGGGGGGATGGGAGGGAAGGAGAGGAGAAGAGAGAAGAGGGGGAGGAGAGAGGAGGGGAGGAGAGGAGAGGGGAGGGGAAGGGAGAGGAGGGGAGGGGAGGAGAGAAGGGAGAGGGGAGGAGAGGAAAGAAGTCTGACTATATAACTATGTAGTCCTGGCTAGCTTCAGACTCAGTGATTCTCTTGCCTCTACCTCATTGAGTATAGAAATTAGTTGTGTACCACTGTGCAAAGCTGTCTGTAAAGCTGACCAGCCTTTATACCCGATCTGAGTGGATCTCTGTAGTGGCTCTGCTGAGTACAAATGCCTTCAAGTTCATCAGCACAGTAGCACCTGTCGACATTTCCTCCTTCCAGAGGCAGAACCACATTCATCCTATGGTGTTGGGTTCCATAGCTGCCTGCAGCTATTATGAAGTGGGTTTCTGGAACAGAAGCTGAGGGATGAATAGGGAAGGGGCGAAAAGAAGAATGGCCAGGACAATGTTCACTGATCGAGGCCGGAAACTTTAATGGCGCCAGACCTTTTAATGGTTTGGGCAAACCCTTCCCCCCAGACTCCGGGTTGAGTTCCGGTGGAAGTTGTCTAGTTTCTCTTGGAGGTCCTCGTCTTGACTGCTCCGGCAGCTGGGTGGGTCACCTGCTTAATTCAGGAATTCCTAGACCTAGAGGAACAAAGAACTCAACCTTTACTTCACCTAGGTGGAGCAGGATCCTGGCTATCTGGGAGAAGTTAACCTTGACCATAGTCAAGTACAATCTTAGCACTCCACCCAAGGATAAAAATTCCTGCTTTAACCTACTTCTCTATTATGTCCTAATGGCAGATTCCTGCCCAAAGCCAGGGATTGTCCTTGACCAAAGTCAAACTCAAACCAGGTGCATGACTGCCCCAATATGGCTCTGTACACTATGGGTCGATAGCACGGTGTGGATTCATTCATCTGTCTCCAGTACATAGCTTGCCTCCATGTTTCTGTATTATGGAAAGTGCTGTTAGTGAAACACTGACGCATGTTTCTAAAAAAAAAAAAGAATTACTGTCTAGTGGGTAACTCTTCTGCCTTTCTTTCTGTCTGTCTATTGGAGACACAAGTCAGTTGTGTCTATAATGTTCCCACCAACAAAGCACAAAAGTCTCATTTCTTCATTTATCATCTGACAAGTACCCTGAAGTGGAAACTTAAAGGTGCTTTGGAAAGTCAGCTGGATGGTGTTTTGCTGGGGCAAACACATGAAGGAATGTTTAGCTGAAGTGGACACAGGTGTGAAAGGCTAAGGCAGACTCGTGAAGGGACATTTAGCTGAAGTAGACACAGGAGAGAGGATGTTCTGCCAAAGCAAGCATGTGAAAGGACACGTGATGAAGGATTCTTTGCCAACAACACACATGTATTGTCCTGCTTTACATTGCATAGTTGAGCTGCATTCGTCCAGACTCCATAGAGAGAAATGTACCAAAAAACTTCTGGTGGTGTGCTGCAGTTTCTTGCTGCTTCCGCAGATTCAAGCTGATGGGCAGAGTGATGTCTCCTGAGGCATATGCATGAGAGGAAGCATGACCCACGATGTTTGAAGGGTATAAATACAACTCGGCACAGTACTAGGGACTGAGATTGGCTTACAGCGCTAGCTGAGCAACGCTGGTAGGTCTCTCATCTTTGTTGATCTTCACTTCTCTGAGAGAGGCACAGCCAAGAACTTCTGGTGTCCTTCCAGGTCCCTCCTGCTGACTTTGTAAGACCCCCCAAAACCGAGGGTTCTCCAGCACCCCACGCCCCGGAAGGTGACACCCAAATCACCCACGAGAAATGGTCTCAATGCAATAACATGAGGATTTCTTTATTCCAGAATTCTGGTCTCAGTGCAATAACATGAGGATTTCTTTATTCCAGAATTCTGGGTTCCACAGCCAGTATACCTCGCAGGGTTAGAGGACTGTGGACCACAAGTGCTGAATTGCGACAGCTTTTATAAGTTTACGACAAAGCCCGCAAATCACAAACCAATCATTTCTTAGCATGGAGAGCCCTCGAATCACAAACCAATCATTTCTTAGCACGGAGAGCCCGTGAAATGTGAGCCAATCGATTTGTACCACTCCATAGTTTTTAGGCCAATCAGTTTAAATTATTGGAGCATGCGCTCAGTGGACCAATTAGTTTCCTATTTTTTTGAATGTCTATAGCTGCGTGAACTCCTGCATAGGGGTAATGGCGTAATTTTACAGAAGCAAGATAAACTTAGCCCATTTCCAGTTACCTTATGTGGCCAGGATCACCTATTCAAGGCCTTTCTGCTAGCTCTAAACAAAGGGCGGGCTCTGGAATGTGACCTTTTACCTAGTTTCTAACAAAGTGAGATAGCATTTTAAATTTCTGACTTCTTGGGGTCATTAGAGGTAGGCTGTATTATTTTCTATCCTTTCAACTTGTGCAGAAGCTGAGGCCTGACTGTCTCTGCTAGGTAGTGCCTCTGTCACTGATTCCTGTTTGCTGTATACTGACTCTACCAAACTGGATTGCTGGTGTATCCATAAGGTGTTTGAGAGTGGGTCGAGCTGCCGCTGCTAACCTGTGAACTGCTGATTTCCAGACAACAGATGGGACTTGCTTCAAAGAACCTTTTTAAACAGGTCCTCTTCCCCCTTCTCCCCCTTCTCCCCGCCCTGTATCCTTGCTTTTTCATTATTTCTGGTGGGCTAAAAAGGAGGTTAAACTGTTTAAGAACCATCATTAAAAATAGGTTTTGAGGGCTGGAAAGATGGCTCAGCGGTTAAGAGCACTGACTGCTCTTCCAGAGGTCCTGAGTTCAATTCCTAGCAACCACATGATGACTCACAACCATCTGTAGTGGGGTCCAATGCAGTCTTCTGGTGTGTGTCTGAAGACAGCTACAGTGTACTCATATAAATAAAAATAAATAAAATCTTTTAAAAAATGAAAAAATAAAAATAGGTTTTGAAAAATTAAAGTTACACTTCCATATTGCTGTTCATCACAGAAGGAAGTCAAGACAGCAATTAAACGGCTGGAACATGGAGGCAGGAGTGACGCAGAGGCCATGGAGGAATGCTGCTGACTAGCTTCCTCATCAAGGCTTGCTCATCCTGCTTTCGTATAGAATCCAGGACTACCAGCCCAGGGATGGCACCACCCACAATGGGCTGGGCCCTTCCTCCAGGGATCACTAATTTAGAAAATGCCCAGCAGGCTTGCCCATAGCCTGATCTTAAGGAAGCAACTTGTGAGACTCCTCCTTTCAGATGACTTTAGCTGTGTCAGGTACACATAAAATGAGCCAGCACACCAAGGACTGTGTTCTTAATGTAAATCTTATATGCCTATTTATTTTTATTTATTTACTTATTATTGTGTGTGTGATGTGAGTGTGAATGCAAGTGAATAGTTTCTCCACAAATGTGTGAAGGTCAGAGGAGGGACAGCTTTGAGCAGTCAATTCTCTATTTCATCCATGGGTTCTGGAGGTTCGATTCAGTTCATCTGACTTGGATGACAACTACTTTTACCACTGACTTGCTGATGTGTGTGTGTGTGTGTGTGTGTGTAGTGGTGCATACTTATAGTCCCAGCTGTGTGTGTGTGAGTGTGTGTGTGTGTGTGTAGTGGTATATAGTTATAGTCCCAGCTGTGTATGTGTGTGTTTGTGTGTTTATGTATGTGTATGTGTGTGTGTATGTGTGTGTGTATGTGTGTATGTGTGTAGTGGTACATAGTTATAGTCCCAGCTGTGTGTGTATGTGTGTGTGTGTATGTGTGTGTGTGTGGTGCCTACTTTGTAGTCCCAGCTATCGGAACCCTTCAAATTCCAGTGACTTTTGGACAAAGAGCTGCTGCTTTAGTTCTTGCTTCTGAGAAATGACAGATAACACCTGCAGTACCTGCTAGCTTGGAGTCTGGTTTGTAGTGGGCATTTCATAATGCCCTGCCTGCTTTGTTTCAGCTCTTCTTCAGATACTAGTCTAAGATTGCTCCACCTTTGGAGCTCACAGTTGCTGGAGATCTGGTGGTGACATCTTTCCCCAGGATGCCTCCCTTCTCTATACTGCAGCTGGTCCTTTCATTTTCCAGGCCTTAACTGAAGATCCCTTCCTCTGAGGAACTGACAACCTGACCTAAAGTCCCGGTCCTCTGCATCCCCATCTCACCTCTCGGACACTGGTCACTGTGCAGCAGTTTTCTTGTTTGCTAATTGAGGTCCCGTGTCCTTAATCCCACACCATTTCACAAACTGATGGTTTCCCGTTGTCCAGGGCCAGGTATACAGTGAGCACTCAGGAATGGACTGTCCCAACTGCACAATTTGTTTCTCTGCCATCTTTGACTTCACTATACTCACGCAAGACATTGCAGGACTACCCTCATGTTTAGATCAAAACAACAGCAAAACAAAACAACAAACAAGACCAGTCAGGGTGACCACTCATGTAATTCCTGGAAGTGGAGGTTGGGGGTGGAGTCAGCAATCCAAAGTCATAGTCTGAGACTAGCCTACTGGGATTCAGAAGACTTTAGACAAAAAGAAGGAGAGGTAGGGAGGAAAAAACAGTTGAGGCACAGAGGTGCCCAAGCCTGCAAAAGGATCGAGGAACATGCCTGATTGTAAACTATACCTTTTTTCCTTTCTGCTTTTCTGTGGATGTTGGTCTGATGTGAAGCCTCTTTACTGAGCTGTGGGTCTTCTGGAAACAAGTGGATTGGAGAAAAAAAAAAAAACGGAAAAACCGAGGGCAGCCAAGCACCCCAAGCCTTGGAAGGCGACATCCAAATCACTCTTGAGAAATGGTCTTGATGCAATAGCAAGAGGATTTTTATTCCAGAGCTCTGGGGTCCACAGCCGTACACCGTGCAGGGGGAGAGGACTGTGGGACACCGAGCAACTGAAGTCAGGGGTATTTTTTTTTTTGGATTTTTTTTTTTTTTTTTTTTTTTTGGTTTTTTTCGAGACAGGGTTTCTCTGTATAGCACTGGCTGTCCTAGAACTCATTCTGTAGACCAGGCTGGCCTCGAACTCAGAAATCCGCCTGCCTCTGCCTCCCAGAGTGCTGGGATTAAAGGCGTGCGCCACCACCGCCCGGCAAGTCAGGGGTATTTAAAGGGGAAAAGTCACAAGGCAAGGGGTGGAGACAAATCAAGCAAGGATCGGGGGAAGTACAGAATGAGGAAGTCAAGCAATAGTTTATGCCTTAAGGAAGGTTAGAGATTATCTGGAGCAAACAACCTTGGGGCATTGTATAGTTAAACATTGGGCCTGTCATCTGATGTGTCAAGAATGTGGTGAGCTAGTTTCTGGGACAGGGTGGGCTATCTTTCTCAAGCTGAAAGCAGAAAAACAAGTCACTCTGTGCTGGGCTAGTTAGGGATCTAAAAACATTGAGTTGGGTCTCTCACATCATGTGGCTCAGATACCACTGGAGTAATAATAAATGAAATGACCTGGCATGCCTGAGCTGGCCTCAGCGCTGCCTCTTAAATGGCTGGGATGCACACTGATGACCTCGTGCTTTGTGTTCACTTCTAGTCTAATCTTTGGCTTCTTCTCTCCCCTCAGACAGGACAGTCATTCCATCCTACACTGTTAGATCTGAAGCTACCCTTCATCCTAAGCTTGTGCTGATGCTGAGGAAGGACATGGCTTTCTCCCTATGCCATTATAAATTAGGTGTTTTTTTTCCTAGACAGTGTCTCACACTGCAGTTTATGGTAATCCTCCTGCCTCAGCCTCCTGAGTGTTAAACCTCTAGCTGTGAGCCTTCAGTCTTGGCTTTTGTTCTAGCTTGCCTTCCTGTTGTTGTAATAAAACATCACAACCAAAATCAATTTGGGGAGGAAAGAGTTCATTTCATCATACAACTCCCTAGGAAGCCAGGGCAGGTTCTCAAGGCAAGAGCCTGGAAGCAGAACTGAAGCAGAGACTATGGTGGAATATTGCTTCCTTGCTTGTTCTCCATGGCTTCCTCAGCCCGTTTTGTTATGCAACATAAGGCCACCTTTCCAGTAGTGGCACTGCTCAGTGGGCTGGGTCCTCCCATATCAATCTTTAAAGAAGAAACGCCATACATTTGCCTACCAATCTGAAGGAGGAGATTACACAGCTGAGATTCCCTTTTCCCAGATGACTCTAGCTTGTGTCTAGCTGATAAAAAAAAAAAAACACCAGCCAGCACAGCCTTTAAGAACTTTCACTTCTAGTAAGACTTCATACAGATTCTAAACCCACTCCTTAGGACTGGCAGTACTTCATTATGGTAAACCTCAGGATAACAGACAGCCCATGGCCTTTCTGCTTTCCTGAAGACCTTTGTGAGTTTAGCTACTTCCTAAAATATTTTCTGTCTTTGTAAATGTACTTTGCAAAGCGAACCCAAACATAGCAGAATTAACATTTGAGAAATATACGACTGATGCAAGCTGGAGATGTATAAGAGTATATGCCGTGTGTTAGGCGTGTTCCTGTATCCACTCCACACATCACAGTAGACACTGACTACACACAGAACTCATCCTTCCTCAGCCTGCCATCTTCACAGATGTCATCAGTGCATAAGAATATTAATCAGTCACAAAAGTCCCTTCCAAAACCAATAGCTTCATATTTGAGTGGAACGCATTAATTATATTCCATTTTGACTTAGCCTTGCCTTTAATCACTGGGTGACGTTTGTCAAATGCCACATACCCCTGCACTTTCTGGGTTATACTTTGTTTCGGGAATAGATGAGAACTTTAGCACAAGGTTTTATATTTTGTCCTAAATTTTTTCACTTGCAAGGATACGCAGTCACATTAGTTATGTCGGATAATCCATTTTGGGTGTGCATTTCCATATAAATTATGGGGTATTTTTGCCTTTCGGCTCTCTCAACATAAGAAAGGAAAAATCTCCAGCATGTGGAAATATGACTGATGCTGTGTTTGCATGTGGGTTGGAAATAATAAGGATTATAAATGACTCACTAGGTATAGAAAATAAGGGGAGAAGACTTATTGAGGAGAAGTAAAGAGCTTGCTCTCTTTATGCACAGCTGAGAGGAGGCACCATGAAAGATATATTGCTATTCACCTTCCTTTTATTTCTAAGGGAGTTTTTATTAACCCCTTTTTATCAATCAAAATAAATTGATTGCTAGAGAATGCAATATTTCCTGACTGTTTAAAATTATAAAACAAAATCAAAGACATGCAAGGCTATAGTCTACATCTCTGGTAACTAAGAGATCAACCTTTCCTGGAGAGATTGTTAAATAATGTTAAAGATTACAAGCATCTTTCAAAACAGAGCATTCATTTAAGTAGAAGGCTGGGCCTCAAGATTGTCTGGGACTCCTGCCTCTCCCAGCTGTGCTGGTGACCAGGTATGCCAGACATTGTTAGTTAATATTTATATCCCATCGTAAAAGAACATATTTCTGTAGGGTAAATACAGTTATGCCCAATAATAATGGCTCTGGATAAGGAATGATGGTATAATAACCCAATTCTCAAGGAGAGAAAACTGGATGACAAGGGACACATCTGTGACTCACTACCCCAAGAGGGGGTCTGGTCATTTGTAATGTCACTCGTACAGTGATTTACAGTGTGGAGAAATCAGAAAATAAAGATTTCCATCAAATTGGTGACAAGATTTCTTTTGATCTCCACTTGTCTTAAAGATGGTCAGAGAATTTGGGACAATAGGAATAAACCTCGAGGCTAGAGACCTGGCTCAGTGCTCAGAACAGATAGTGTTCTTGCAGAGGACCTGAGTTCAGTCCCTAGCATCTACTTCAAGTGGGTTACAACTATAACTCCAGCTCCAGGGAAATCTGATGCCTCAGGCCTCTCAGGGCACTGCACACATGTGCACATACCCACACACATGTACACATAATTTAAACAAACAAACAAACTTGGGCTAGAGAGCCGGCTCGGTGGTTAAGAGCCGGCTCTCTGGCTACTCTTCCAGGGGATCTGGTTTTGATTCCCAGCATTTATATAGAGGCTCACAATCCTCTGTAACTCCAATCCCAGATAATCTGACCCTGTCTTCTGAGGGAACCAGGCAGACATATGGAACATAAGCAGTACATGCAAGAAAAACATCCATATACAAAATAAAATTTAATCCCCCCCCAAACTAGTTACTATTCAAAGTTACATACAAACTTGCAATATTGAGGGGATAACTTGGTGGTAGACTGCTTGCTTTTGTATACACAAGGCCCAAGGTTCAATCGTTAAATACATTAAATCAATACATTAAAAAAAATAAGCCAAGCCGGGCAGTGGTGGCACATGCCTTTAATCCCAGCACTTGGGAGGCAGAGGCAGGCAGATTTCTGAGTTTGAGGCCAGCCTGGTCTACAGAGTGAGTTCCAGGACAGCCAGGGATACACAGAGAAACCCTGTCTTGGAAAAAAAATAAAAATAAAAATAAAACAAAAAAATTAAGACAAAACAAAAACTAGCTTAGAAGATGAGGCCAGATACGGCTCTGGTGCAGAAGAGAGGAGTTGAATAGGCAACTCCTGAAACACACACGGCAGCTCCGGGCTCCTTGCTGTTCACTGCTAAGGCAACTGCTGCTTGTTCAAAGCCAGACTTCTGATGGAAGACTTTGGTAACCAGAGGACTTCTCACTGTCTTTGTCTACAGTTGACCAGACAAAGCAGAGTGGGTTGGGCACTGCTCCTTCCCTCAGCTTCATGAAAGAAAAGACAGCTCATCTGGGGGCCGTCCCCATCTGTCTCTAAGCCTAGAAAGGTAAATAGTGACAGTGACTTGCTTGATTGAAACATTTCTTTGACTAAACAAACTGTTCCCAAGCAAGTAATGGGCCCGGTCTCCCACACAGGTGCTTCTCAGAGCCCCTCTGAGTGCGTAATTGTTAGAAAGTAAGCAACTTCATCTTGAGATTGTGAGAAAAATTACATAGCAATTTGATTTATTTAGAAAGACTCCAGGTTATTGGAGACTGTATGTTCTTTTTTAAAAAAGATTTATTTTTATTATCTTAATTATGTGCAAGTGTGTGTGTGTGTGTGTGTGTGTGTGGTATATACCCATGAATGCAAGTGCCCAGAGGTCAGATGTGTTAAATTCCCCTGAAGCTGAGGTTACAGGCTGTTCTAAGTCTCCTGGTGGAGGTGCTGAGAATTGAACCCAGGTCCTCTGGAAGAGCAGCCAGTGCTCTTTAACTACTGAGCCATTTCTCAGGGACTCTGCATTCTTAAAATTCCCAACTCCTTCCTTTCTCTCTTGCTGGGCTCTGTGAGTTTCCCAGAATTTTTGCAGTCTAGGCTGGCTTCAAATTCACTAAGTAATGGAGGTTGGCTTTGAACTCCTGATCCTCCTGCTTCTTTCTCATGAGTGGGATTATAAGGATTTGATACCACACAAATTTTTCTTCTCATTAAAAAGAAAGATGACTTGTATCTTATGTGTGTGAGCATTTTGCAAGCTTGGATTGTATGTATGGGCAGTATGTGGGAGCCTGGCACCAAGGAGGCCCCAAGGCACCAGATATCCTGGAACTGGTGCTACAGACAATTGTAAGCTGCCATATGGATGCTGGGAAATGAATGCAGATCCTCTAAAAGAGCAGCAGGAGGTCTTAACCACCCTCACATCTCTCTAGTCCTTAGCTGTTTTGTTGTTGTTTTTTTGGTTTTTGTTGTTGTTTTTTTTTGTTTGTTTTTTGAAGAAAGGCCTCATGCTACCTACCCTGGTCTCAAACTGCTGATCCTCACACCTCCACCTGACAGCTGCCATCACAGGCCTGGGCTATCTTGCCTGAAGCTGTGTGTGTGTGTGTGTGTGTGTCCTTGAAGAAGGAACTCTGTCAGTGTGGTTTTTTGTTGTTGTTGTTGTTTGTTTGTTTGTTTTTTATTTTTCGAGACAGGGTTTCTCTCTATAGCCCTGGCTGTCCTGGAACTCACTCTGTAGACCAGGCTGGCCTCAAACTCAGAAATCCACCTGCCTCTGCCTCCCCAAGTGCTGGGATTACAGGCATGCGCCACCACCGCCCGGCGTCAGTGTGGTTTTATATAACAAAACCACAGAAAAACTTCCTGACTATTTGAGTCCAGGGTGGGGCCCCAGTTTGGAGAGTTTCCCGTGGGAGGGAATGTTTTGGGGATGAAGCAGGCCCTAACACCTCCTGCTTGCCCAGATTGTCTGATGACACTGGCTCCCTGACTTTCCAACCTTCCTTCAGTCAATGCTGCCCTGCAGCAGAGGGATGCATGGAGTTTCTTGAGGAGGCCTAAGGACCACACATTCCTGTCTACTCTGCCCACTGGATTCCTAGGGTGCTCAGGATGGGTAAAAATTCAGATGACAGGAATTAATAGTAGCAAACAATCAGAATTCTTTGGGCCTGGTGACACAAATCTAAAATGCTAGGTACCTAGGAGGCAAAGGTAGGAGGATTGAAGGTTCATTGTCACCCTGGGCTATTTGGGAAGGCCTATCTCACAGAGTAAAATGGCAGGATTTTAGCTCTGTGATGGAGTGTTTGCCTAGGATGCTGACACCTGGATTCCAGTCCTAGGATTGGGAAAACAAAAACAGAACTCCCAAACAAGAAGTTATTGTTTCTTTTTTGCACCCAAGAGAAAGATCTCTTGTTTATTAGGGAGGAAACTCTGGTTAGTGCAGTGGATGTTTGAAGGATACAGCAATGATAACTGAGGTCATGGGCTTAGTTCAGTCTCATGATCTGATTTCCATACTAGGATGCTGTCTGCAACACAAAGAGTCAGTCAATTACTGATTGGTTGGCTTTTGTCTATGTGCACCCATATTGTAAAGGTTTCTCTCCCCTCCCCCCCCCTGTGTGTGTGTGTGTGTGTGTGTGTGTGTGTGTGTGTGTGTGTGTATTCCTCATAAATACCTACTTTGAATCCTTCTGCTAGCAGGAGGGGGCAGGAGTTGGGTCTCCTCTGACTACTAGAGAGATCTACTCAGGGAGATGGCATCTCTGAGCACACACAGCAAGTGAGAGTTTTGGACAGGGAGCCTGCTGTCTTAGGGTTTTACTGCTGTGAACAGATGCCATGACCAAGGCAAGTCTTATAAGGACCACATTTAATTGGGGCTGGCTTACAGGTTCAGAGGTTCAGTCCATTATCATCAAGGTAGGAGCATGACAACATCCAGACAGTCATGGTGCAGGAGGACCTGAGAGTTCTGCATCTTCATCTAAAGGCTGCTAGTAAAACACTGGCTTCCAGGTAGCTAGAATGAGGGCCTTAAAGCCCACGCCCACAGGGACACACCTACTCCAACAAGCCACATCTTCTGATAGTGCCACTCCCTAGGCCAAGCATATACAAACCATCACACCTGTGTATTCAAGTAGCTGACCTGGAAGTTTCTGGCAGAAACGTGAACTCTTTGAGCCACTAGCCTGAGTCTGGCTGGCTAGAGCTTCTTAGCTTTGTAAGGAATTACTTCTAGTTCCACAAGCTGTGTTTGTTTGTGTTTTGCTGTTATGATAAATACCTGAGGGGGTGGGGAATCCAAGCAAGAAAAACTTAATTTCTCTTAGTTTCAGAGGTTGGAGTTTGTGGTCCACTGGGGCTGTTGGTACCTCTGAAACCTGTGATACATAGACGACAACGCGACACCTGTTGCCAAGAGATTGTTCACCATATTCCCAGAACCCATTGGGCTCACCTTTACCTGTGACCACGTGTATATATGAAGAACACCCCCTCCCTGTTTCTCTCGATCCTTTCTATTTCTGATGCCACCTTTGCCCTTTCTTCCCTCAATAAACCTCACATGTAACTGTTTGGCCTGGTATGGTCCTTCTGAAGCCACATGCAGTTCAAGATCCTAACAGGGGCCATCACTGTGAGGCCTTTGATGAGGCAGAGTACATCATGGTGGGGGTGGGGTAATGGCAGAGCAGATCAATTTGTAGCAGCCAGGAAGCAGAGAGAGGCAAGGGACCAGGAATAGTGGATGTCTTTCAGGGCATGTCCCCATCGAACACGCTCCCACTGCTGGGCCCTGTCCTTCCAGGCTTCATATTTGGAATCAATCCATGAAGAGGTTATTCCAGACAATTTTCAAAGCCCATCAACAGACAACCAAGTCTCCAACAACTGAGCTTTTGGGAAACTCCTGATTCAAGTCACTACACATGCTATATTGGCTGTGACAAGGGTGAGTTCACCTGTGTCCTTGTTTCTTATATAAGGAACAAACATTACAGCTGCCACACACCATTAGTTCCAGAACTTGGGCGGAAGAGGCAGGCAGATCTCTGTGAGTTTGAGGCCAGGCCCAGTCTACATAGTGAGTTCCAAGACAGTTGAGCTAGATAGTGATATCCTGTCTAAAAAAAGGAAAGAAAGAAACAAGACTTACTTATAAATCAGTACAGAACATTAACTCTCAATGGACTAGGAGAATAAATACATCTGCATGCACTGTTTATATGTGAAACATTTTGGCTTCGAAAAGACAGGATGCATATCTGCATGTTCAGGCTAATGTAGTGTTATGTCTGGGGTGGTCCCTTGCACCTGGACCCCTGGCAAGTAGCAATGTGTGGGGGAATGTGTGTGTCAGTGATTGTGCGAGTTCTTCCTTTTCTTATCTCTCCTATCACTGTGCTGGCAATGCTTTCAAATATACAGTCCAGATGTGGTGGCATTTGTAAGCTCTCAAGTACTTAGCTGATTGGAACGAGAGGGGTTGGGGAAGGTATTAAAAATCTATAGGTCAGCCAGGCAGTGGTGGTGCACACCTTTAATCCCAGCATTTGGGAAGCAGAGGCAGGTGGATTTCTGAGTTTGAGGTCAGCCTGGTCTACAGAGTGAGTTCCAGGACAGCCTGGAATATACAGAGACACCCTGTCTCGAAAAACTAAAAACAAACAAACACTTCATAGGTCAAGAAAAAGGAGCATTAAAAACCACAAGCATTAACAGAGCCTTGGAGCTGTTGGTGTTAAATCATCTTCCTGGGTCTTCCAGGAAGTGGACTAGAGAATCCACTCAACAAAGACACTCTCAGTTTGGGGTGGAGGCTGAGTCACCTGCAGTTCTGACTCTACACCACACAGCTCCTTCTTGACCAGGGTAGAGAGAGGATAGGGGGTGGGGGGGGGCGATTAAGGCTGGGGAGGGAAGACTCATAGGTCCATTAAATGGTTTTAACAGAAGTCTTTGGGGGAGGGGGAACAGAGCAGCTGGGTTAAGTTTGCTGAGCTGCATTCTCACTGATGGATTCTTTCTGAGTTGGCCTTTTGGGATCTGATCATTCAACCCTGTCCATAGCAGCCCCAGTGGTCAACACAAGCTCCTGGTGGAGGAATCGCCCATTCATTCAGCACATCTTCCTTTCTTCGGGGGAAACCAGATTATGTGGAGCCATCAGACAGCACCCGCTCCTGAAAAGAAATGGAACACATTTTATTGGCACAGCCAAGATGAAGTATGTCTTGAAATCTGTTTTACAAATAAACTCGCACATAAATTGTCCATTCTCCGCTTGGAAACCTGCTTTTTTTCTCTCTCTCTTCACATTTGAGGAGCTGTCAGAGGTCCCTAATAAACACTGAGTCTTATTTAGTTTACTGGATATGTAATTCTTCTTTTCTTTGGAAATAATTATTTTTCAAGCAAGTGCAGCAGAAATATAACCAATAAACATCTAGCTATGACAGCATAAACAACCTTTATAGCAAACCCATACATCGAGCTCTCCAATAAAAGTACCTATGCTAAGAAGGGAGCTACAAAATTGGCTGTCTTGTCCCCAGACGGAACTCCTTCTCTGAGGATCTGGAGACTTCTTATAGCTACTTTCCACTTCTGTGCTACAGAAATGTCTATCGAGTGCCAGGCAGACAGTCCGGCTGCCAAAATGGCCTTGGGTTTAGGAGAAGGAGTCTGGCCTCATGGTCGGGCCAAGGTACAGTGTATCTACATGGTTTGGCAAAACCCTGCCTCTCCAGGTCCACTGTGGGTTTAAAACTCTCCATAGGACTCTGGAGGGGCCTTGTGAGGACCTCAGCCTTTGGCCACCCTCCCTTTAGTTAAGGCCAGATGTCACACACAGTATGGACGGCTATACCTGTGCATGAGGCAAGAATAGTCTTTCTAGGAAACTCCCACCTCGGAATTCTGCTCATGGCTGGGTCAACCTTTCCAGGACTCTGGGAAGAGGGAGATTTGTTCAGGTCTTTCCCACCTAAGAGCTCAGGCTGCCTCTCACTGTGCCCAAATCAGTGGGCAGCATGGGAGTTGGTGTGTGTGTGTGTGTGTGTGTGTGTGTGTGTGAGAGAGAGAGAGAGAGAGAGAGAGCCCTGCTGGGCCAAGTGGGCTCCAGGCTTCTCCTGGGGAGCTGTGTGTGTTGCGAGTCCCCAGCAGACTTGCAGGGCTCTTTGGGGCTCATTTATGCTTTTATGGTAGCTCACAAGATGTTATCACAGCTTGAGAACTGAAATTAAAATATGTATCCTTCAGGTGCAAATCCGGTACTAACAGCTTCCCCGCTGCTCAGCGGGGGCTCCATTAATCTCGCACCAGAGAAATTCCTAAGGAAATTAATTCCCTCCAGTTGGGGTTATTCTCAACTGGTCTTTGGGGGGCGGAGTAATTGGAATTTAAGAGTCTCTCTTAAAAGAAGGGAAACCTTGGCCATTTTACTTGAGTGGCAGCCCTTTTCAGTGCCACAGTTTTTCCTCCCCCGCAACTCCCCCAATATCCCTTTATGATTCTCCGTTCTCTAGGTAGGGTTTACAGATCTCTACCCACAGAAGGGAGCTGGACTTTGAGGCTTCATTTCAGCCGACCAGGTATGGTCCTCTGCAGAATGGTTTGTTTGTGGCCTCACAGTCCTGCCACTGTACGGGCTGAGTAAGATTTGGCCACAGGAATGCATGACAAAGCACTAAAAGCTGGTGGTTAAAATACTGTACTAACAAGAGTAACTAAAAAGAGCTTGGCTGTTTAGGAGCAGTAAATGAGTTGTTGTCCAGCCCAGCAGCCTGCCCTCCCCCACCCACAAGTTTACAACACAGTTGAAGGCTGAGTGATATAGCTCAGAGGTAAAGTGCTCAGAGCTTGCCTTGTAAGCATGAGGGCCTAAGTTCTATACCTAGAGCCCACTTGAAAAAAGATGGCTCTGGTGGCCTGCTTGTAATCCCAGTGCTGGGGATAGAGAAGGGGAGACAGACACCTAGATCCTTGGGGCTCACTGTCTCACCAGCCTAGCCTACTTGGAGAGTTCCAGGTCACTGAGGCTTTGTCTCCAAAACTAAGGTGGACAGATCCTGAGAACCTACAGACAAGGTCCCCTAGTCTCTATAAGAACACACGCACATGCACACACACACACACACACACACACACACACACACACACACACACACACACACACAGAGGCACGCACAGAGGCACGCACAGGCATGCATATGTCCCACAGTTGATTGCAAAACCCACAGTTGATTGCAAACACAAGATGGAGTTCTCTGGTTGCCCCCTCTTTGAAGCATTCTTCCTCCTGGGCAAAGACTTTAGCTCACTGACTGGAATCCCAAGTCCAGAGTTTCTATGCTCTGGAAGTTACCTCAAAGTGCTCCTGGGGCAGCTTTATTGTCTTAATCTGCAGGTTAGAAGCAGCTCCTTTGCTGGGAGAGCCATTTCTGGCCAGGCAAATCCAGCAACACAGAATAGCATCTTAACAGAGGGGGTTGGAGGTTCAGGTGTCAAGGGCTCTCAGCGACACCAGTGAGTGTTGTATGCAGAATGACTCTCCAGGGACATAGGCCCAGATCAGCTCCAATCTCTTGCTTTCCTGTGGGTTTTTTTTTTTCCCCACTGCATAGAGAAAAGCCAAGTGAAACCTACGATACGATAGGTAACCTCTAGTTAGGGTTACTATTGCTGTAATATAACACCACGACCGAAGTAAATTGGAGAAGAAAGGGTTTGTTTAACTCAGTTCTATATCACTGTTCATCCCCGAAGGAAGTCAGGACAGGAACTCAAACAGGACACCATCCTGGAGGCAGGGTCTGATGCAGAGACCATGGAGGGGTGCTACTTCCTGGCTTGCTCAACATGGCTTGTTCAGTGCGCTTCCGTATAGAACCCAGGACCACCAACCTAGGGATGGCACCACCTACCATGGGCTGAGCTCTTCCCCATTAATCACTAAGAAAATGCTATACAGGCATGCAGGGAGCCTGATTTTTATGGGAGCATTTTTTTAAATTGATGTTTCCACCTCTCGAATAATTTTAGCCTGTGTCAATTTGACATAAAATTAGCCAGCACACTGTAAATGTGGGTTGTTCTGAACAAGCCCAAACCACTGAACCTAAAAGTGGCTGGTGTGAGCTGAGTGGTGGTGGCACACGCCTGTAATCCCAGCACTCTGAGAGGCAGAGGCAGGTGAATTTCTGAGTTTGAGGCCAGCCTGGTGTACAGAGTGAGTTCCAGGACAGCCAGGGCTATACAGAGAAACCCTGTTTCGAAAAAAAAAAAACAAATCCAAAAAAACAAAATAAAACAAAAAAGTGGCTGGTGTGTTTTCCCAAGGTTGTCAGAAGGAAAGGCCTTGGCTTCCTAGAGTGACAAGATGAGGAGAGTTTGCCCTTAGAAGGGGTAGGGGGAACTCCTGATGTTGTCCTCAAGGCTGGTGAGTGGTGAGCTTCCTTAGCTGTAAATGGGGCAAGAGCAGTGATGCTCACTCTGTCAGCCTGAAGGATGCTGAGGGAGAAATATGCACCCCATCTAATAGCTTTAAGAGGCAGAAAACCTCTAGCCCCCTCCCTCAGCCTGGATCTGTAGAGAGCCATAACTTAGCTTTCTAAAGTGCAGCTTGGCCCCATCCTGAGCTCCCTGGTCTTAGAAGCTGAAGTCAGAGCATTTTTCTAGGCATGAACTCACCTGCAGCCTCCAGGGTTATCTACTCTAGCAGAGGTAACTGCAGAGAGGGTGGGTGGAGAACGCCCCAGGATAGTTCCTGCTGCTTTCCCAAAGTCAGAGCCCCCTCCCCCCCCTCCAGCTGGTGTCTACCGCTTGTAGCAAATTCCATTAACCTGGGAAAGTCAGAATTTGTAAAACTGCCAGATGAGAAGTAGGGTGATGCCCCTTTAAAAAGAGAATTCTATAACATACTTCCCTAAATTACAGTTTTACCGATTTCATGTGTCTGAGTTCTTTGAAGGCAGGCAGAAGCAGGTGCAGAGCAGTGGTCCTCAACCTTCCTAATGCTGCGACCCTTTAATACAGTTCCTCGTGCTGCCTGTGGTGACCCCCTAATCATAAAATTATTTCATTGCTACATCACAACTGTAAATTTGCTACTGTTGTGAATTATAAGGTAAGTATCTGATATGGAGGATATTTGAAATGTGACCCCCCCCCAAAGGAGTCAAAACCCACAGGTCAGGAATTGCTGGGTTAGAGAATGAAGGGCCTCCCATTCGCACCCCAACTCTCATTCTTGGCTAGCAAGCTCTCAGACTTTGGGAAACTTTCAGGAGCCCTTCCTCTATGCCACATTCAGCTATATAGCTTATATGTTTAAATATAATAACATTCTGTTATTATCTTATTTCTTATTCTTTTATTAAGGCAAGGTTTCACACTGAAGCCCTGGCTCTCTGGAACTTACTATTGAGAGACCCTCAACTCAGTGTTTTTAGACCTCTAAACTAGCCCAGCACAGAGTAATTTGTTTTTCTGCTTTCAGCTTGAGAAAGATAGCCCACCCTATTCTAGTTCCAATGTTTAACTATACAGTGCCCCAAGGACGTTTGCTCCAGATAATCTCTAACTTTCCTTACTTCCCCATTCCGTGCATGTTTTGTCCTTCACCCCTTGCCTTGTGAATTGTGTCCTCCAACCCTTATCTTGTGATTTTTCCCCTTTAAATACCCCTGACTTCAGTTGCATGGGGTCCTCAGTTCTCTACCCCTGCATGGTGTATGGCTGTGGAACCCAGAATTCTGGAATAAAGAAATCCTCATGCTATTGCTTCGAGACCGTTTCTTGCGAGTGATTTGGGTGTCGCCTTCCGAGGCGTGGGGTGCTGGGGCACCCTCGGTTTTTGGGGTCTTACACTATGTAGCACAAAGGGACCTCAAACTCTTGATTCTTCTGCCTTAGCCCAGAGAGCTGGGATTCCTGGCCTGTGTTCCCCCAACCCCCACCCCATCCTGTTTCTGCAACATGATTCTCTCCTTTCTCATGCATTTTATCTCCAAAGAGTTCTCTACAGTTTTTGTTTTCCGTCAACCTACTCTTTATTCAAAGATGTAGATTCATATACACTTAATATGAAAAGAAAAGTGCTGGGTCTGGGGGCACATACCTGTAATCCCAGTATTTAGACAGTGGAGGCAGGAGGATCAGGAGAGCACAACAAACTTCAGCTACCTGGGCCAATCAAGAATGTATTTCAATAAAAACAATAATAAATTTATTATCAACTAGGTACACCTGGTAGGTAAGTTTATTTTCAACTAGGTGGTACATATATATAATTCCAACATTTAGGAGGAAGAAACAAGCAGGTCATGAGTTCAAGGCCAGCCTTAACTTCATAGTCAACTCTAGGCCATCAGGCTACATAAAAACTTGTTTCAAAATATAAAGGGTATGTGTGTCAAGATACAGAGATAATGGGTGTACTGTCGCCCAGTGATGAAACCTTGTGTCTTGGTTTTACTAATGTGAACAGACACCATGACCAAAGCAATTCTTATAAAGGAAGACATTTAGTTGCTTACAGGTTCAGAGGTTCAGTCCATAATCATTAAGGTGGGAGCATGGCAGGGTCCAGGTAGCCATGAGGCTGGAGGAGCTGAGGGTTCCACTGCTCGTTCTGAAGGTAACTAGAAGACTGGCTTCCAGGCAGCTAGGATGAGGGCCTTAAAGACCATGCCCACACCCACAGTGCCACACCTACTCTGACAAGGCCATGCCTTCTAAGAGTGCCACTCCCTGGGCCAAGCATAGACAACCCATCACACCTTGCAAACCTGTAATACAATATTATAATCAGGGTGTTAATGTCCGTGTGTGACCCTGATGTCTTTCTGAGGTCTCTGTGGCTTTACTGGTGTTTGTGTATGTTTATTTTCTTACAGTCCTAAGTTTGGGGTTCTTTTTTGTTTGTTTGTTTGTTTTATTTTTTTTCGAGACAGGGTTTCTCTGTGCAGCCCTGGCTGTCCTGGAACTCACTCTGTAGACCAGACTGGCTTTGAACTCAGAAATCCGCCTGTCTCTGCCTCCTAAGTGCTGGGATTAAAGGCATGCCCCACCACTGCCCTGCCCTAAGTTTAGGGTTCTACCACCCCAGCTAAGAAGCAAAACAATTTGACCTGTTGCATTTGGAGCACTGTGATTTACATTTTTAGTAGCTGTGTTTCTCAAGATGTGTGTGATGTGGCTCCCAGGGCTGTTTGTAATCACACGAGCAGGACTACCAATAGAATACAGGAGTGGCTACCGCAAGCGACTCTCCTGTGTACTTTATTTTTTTTAAAGATTTATTTGTTAATTATATGTAAGTACACTGTAGCTGTCTTCAGACACACCAAAAGAGGGCATCAAATCTCATTACGAAAGGTTGTGAGTCACCATGTGGTTGCTGGGATTTGAACTCAGGACCTCCAGAAGAACAGTCAGTGCTCTTAAATTGCTGAGTCATCTCTCCAGCTCTCCTCTGTACTTTAAAATGGTCCAGCAAACAAAGGTAAGAGAAAAAGTTTAATTTCCAATATATCCAAAATATTTCAATATGTAATCTACTACTGTTACTCAGGATGGACTGGAACTCACTGTATAACCCAGGCTGGACTCAAACTTAAGGAACTCTTTCTGTCTTAGTATGGGAAGATATGACTGGAGAATCATATCTTCCCATACTAAGGCTTCCCATACTAAGGATTGAAGCCTGGGAAGGCTTCAAGTAAGAGGGTCAGGGAGACGGGGCCTGGGTGGGGAGGTGCAGGAACTCTAAAAAGGAGCCTAATGGTTCTTAGAGTCAATGGAGACTTAGACCTTGCCTTGTTAAGGTTGTAACGGGTAACAGGTGTCACAGGGTTGTACTGAAGGGTTGATTTTGGGGTTCAGAGGGCATCTCTAGAAGAGTTCGAGTTTCCTCCAGGACTGAGATACAGGGATTATCAGGGTTGTGCTCAGACCCTATTGTCTTTTAGTCTTAAGACTCCTAGTTCATCTTTATGCAGCTTCCTGTGAGATTTCATCTTGCCAATGTTCTAATCTGACTTCACTCTGACTTACAATACACACATACTTACATCCCTTCCTATTGTAGGTTTATGAGCTCCAGAGCTACAACAGCCAGGGGCCAAGGCATCTAGCTAGTTAGCACACCAATATTAAAGCAGGGAGGCTGCGCTAGCTCAACCCAGAGCCGTCAGTAGTGCAGACAAGCCTCCTAGTTCTCCCGGCTCGAGGGCGTGACCTTCAGAGCCAGAGGGCGTGGTATAGTGTATCAGGGGTGGGGCCCCGACCTCAGCGGGCGTGGCTTCCCGTGCGCAGCCTCCTCGCGTGTCCGCCCCGCCCTATCGAGCCTCCGGCGCTCGACTGCTGGTGTCTGGCGGAGGCAGCATGGCGGCGGGGGCGGCTGAGGCAGCCGAGGCAGCCGTGGCAGTGGTGGAAGTCGTCTCTGCCCAGCAATTTGAAGAGCTATTGCGCCTCAAAACCAAGTACGCGGGGCGGCGTGAGGGCCCGGGGACCAGAGGGCAGCGGGCCGAGGGTCACGGGACTTGGGGGCATCCCCCAACGCCGCACGTCCGGAGCTGAGCTCGTGGTCCAACGGCGGCCCTAGTTGGGCCGCGGCGGTAACCCCTCCTAGGGAAGCGGAGCTCGGCGGCCCGCGTGCACAATGGATCTGCCCTCCGGAGACCCGCTTGTGGCGCCTCCTAATGGAAGCCTTGGCTGGTGACCAGCCTGCAGGCCCAGCTAGGGTCCGGTGCTTTCCTGAATCACCGGCTGGCTTAGGGAGGGTCTGCTGCGGCCCGGTGCACGCGGGTCTCGCCTTTGGACAAGACTTCCAAAGGCCAGCCCTGGGGATGCGTGGGGGAAACAACGACCTCGGCGCTCTGTGATGCTTCCCAGCCTTGGTCTGCAGAGTCGTGGGGTGGGGGGTCAGGGTCAACTGCCTGGGACCCCCAACCTTTCCTTTAGTCCCTTATGTGCTTGTAACCCTGGGGCAAGTTTCATAATCTCACCTTCAGCTTCCTCCCGGGTGG
This sequence comes from Apodemus sylvaticus, assembly GCF_947179515.1. Taxonomy (NCBI): domain Eukaryota; kingdom Metazoa; phylum Chordata; class Mammalia; order Rodentia; family Muridae; genus Apodemus; species Apodemus sylvaticus. Next base: position 68,057,839 of record NC_067472.1, on the reverse strand, counting down.
ACCGGTTCTATTAAAGCGCTGCTGTGGTTGGCGTACCGGAAGCACTCTCCCCTAATGTGGGACCTTGGTACCTTTACAGAGCAGAGTGGGCAGGTGGGAGATTGACTGGCTGACATCTGCCACTCCATACAGCATGGAGGAGAATTAAAATAGCTCATCCAGAGGCTGGCCTGTGTAGCTAGCTAGTGCTTAATATGTAAGAAGCCCTTAGTTCCACTTCTAGCACCGAAAACAATAAATCAACAACAACAACAACAACAACAACAACAACAAGACCTTCCAGTTCTTTCACATTTCAGGTTTACTTGATTTTTTTTTTCAAAGGAAAAGGGAGAATGAAAATACATTAGGTAGAAGCTGAGTTCTGATTGATCCAGCCAGGTTGTTTACCAGGCTTTACGGAGGACGTCAGAGTTGGCCTCTTGGAGTTTTGAGGGCGTGTGTGGACACGTCCTGAAAAGATTGAACTTAAATCATCTGAGAAGATTCATTTTTGTGTGTGTGTTTCACATGCTTCGCTTGTTTTTTTTGTTTCATGTTTTAAGTAGGCCTTAGTGGGTAAAAGTTAGCAGAAGCCATTTATTCTGCAAGTTCAAGGTCAGTTTGATCTTCAGAGTGGGTTTCAGGCTAGCCAGAGGTATATCAGGAGACCCTATTGCAAAAAACAAGGAGACAAACATTCTTTCCTCTTCAGGAGGAGGGGGGCCAAACAAGAACAGCAACAAACCCCAAACCCATTTGCATGTATTCTTGTCACTGGTGTATGCCTGAGATGACTCAGGAGCCTGTTCTGCAGTGATGTCTGGAATGGTGTCATGGGAAGTGCTTTGTGTGGAGACGGGAGCCATTGAGAATATTAAATAACACTTGTGAGTGCAGTCATTCCCATGTCAAGGCTTTTCAGTTTTGATGTGGATTTAAATCTACTTTTTAGTTTTATTATTACTTTGTCATCATTTTACGTGTATTTCTGTATTGCCAGCATGCAGTGCCCTCAGAGGCCAGAAGAGGGCATTGGTTCCTCTGGGATTGGAGTTACCGATGTCATGGGCCCTTGAGTAGGTGCTAGGAATGAGATCTCCAGTCTTCTGGAAGAACAGTTAGTGCTCTTCGTCATCTGCCCAGCCCAGAAGTTTACTTATATTAATTTTTTATGTATTTATGTGTTTGTACTTTTTTCTCTCTATACATTTTGTATATATAAGTTTTTGTGTATATGTAGGTTTTATGTTTATGTAAGATACTGAAATCTCAGTTTCTGTCTGTACAGTAGGGGTGGGAAATGGGTACCAGAGTTTGGGCCTATTCATAAACCACTTAGAGTCCAGAATATGGTAGTGCTTAGAATTGGTAGTATAATTTGCAGATAAATAACTGGAGTAGTGGAAAACTATAATAGAACAACAAATGATTGTTGGGCTCTAATTGTTTCATTGATGGAGAATGGTGACTCGTTTTGTCTGCTAAAATATTCAAATATTCTGGGGTACAGTGTAGCTCAGTGGTGGGGTGCATGTTTAAAGCTCTAGGTTTAAACACCAGTGTGGTGGTAAGGGAGTCATGTTAGTGAGATTTTTCAACTTGATCGTTCTATAAATGTCCTAAAACAATGTATACTGGCTAGTTTTGTGTGTCAACTTGACATAGGCTGGAGTTATCACAGAGAAAGGAGCTTCAGTTGGGGAAGTGCCTCCATGAGATCCAGCTGTGGGGCATTTTCTCAATTAGTGACCAAGTGGGGAGGGCCCCTTGTGGGTGGTACCACCTTTGGGCTGGTGCTCTTGGGTTCTATAAGAGAGCAGGCTGAGCAACCCAGGGGAAGCAAGCCAGTAAGAAACATCCCTCCATGGCCTCTGCATCAGCTCCTGCTTCCTGACCTGCTTGAGTTCCAGTCCTGACTTCCTTTAGTGATGAACTGCAACGTGGAAGTGTAAGCTGAATAAACCCTTTCCTCCCCAACTTGCTTCTTGGTCCTGATGATTGTGCAGGAATAGAAACCCTGACTAAGACACAATGCATAGGGCACATCGGCCTGTCTGTTATGAGGGAGAAACTGGTTACATATAGTACACAAGAGGATGACATCATCCCTATTACATGTGCAGTTGGTATTCCATGCTTAAATGGAAAATAAGAGCTAGGCATGCAGATATAGGAATATCTCGGGCAATACATAATCATTTACATTAAACGCATGCAATGGTGTTATCAAAACACATTTTAGTTTGCTCTTTCTACCATCTCAGGATGGTAGAAAGTTATTAGTTATAGTTGTTATAGTTATAAGTTATAGTTGTGGGCGTTCAAAGAATTCAAAGCCATATTAGTGCCATTGGAGCAAAACAGCTCTGTGTGCGTACATTCCTCTCCCTGCTGCTCTTCTTTTTGAAGCCAGGACTCATATACTGGAGGCTGGCTTGGAACCCCAGATGTAGCTGAGGAAGACCTTGAGCTCCTGCTCCCTCTTCCTCTGCTTGGGAGAAAGGTGCTGTGATTACAGGCAGGTGTCAGCACCTAGCTCTTCTCTTTTTTTCACACGTCGGCTCATACTGGGAACAAACCTGGTCACTTATTTTAATTTATCATCATCATCATCATCATCATCATCTCTGCTGGAATTAAGCCTAGGGCCTGAGGCATGCTAGACTGTGCCATGAGCTACAGCTCTACCCACCTCTTGTAATTTTTAAAAGCAAGCCAATATCGTCAGCATTTACTTATGTCATTAAAATTTCTTTGTGGCCTGGCAGTGGTGGTGCTTGCCTTTAATTCCAGCACTTGGGAGGCAGAGGTAGGTGGATTTCAGAGTTCGAGGCCAGCCTGAATGTATTTTAAATATTTAAAAATATTCTGTTTTGGTTATTTGAAAGCTGTTGTGAGATAAGAGGTTTTTTTTTTGTTGTTGTTGTTATTTTCTGTAGTAGTAGGAAGATACTGGTCTTCCTAAATCTTTGTATTTTTAATTCTTAGAATAAATACCTGGGCTGGAGAGATGGCTCAGCGGTTAAGAGCACCGACTGTTCTTCCGAAGGTCCTGAGTTCAAATCCCAGCAACCACATGGTGGCTCACAACCATCTGTAACGAGATCTGATGCCCTCTTCTGGAGTGTCTGAAAACAGCTACAGTTTACTTACATATAATAAATAAATAAATCTTTAAAAAAAAAAGAATAAATACCTGTGGTGTGGACTTCGTGGGAGGTCTTGTTTTTAATTTCTACCAGCAGTGTAAGAAGGTGTTTCTTTCACTTCCTTTTAGAAATCCTAACTGAAAAGTGTATTCACCTTTCCAGAGTAGTGCTGCTCATGTGCGGCAGCAAGGCTAGTGGGTTTAGCTGTCTTGAAAGCAGGCTCTGGAACTCCTGGAGCCCCTCAGCCACTGATCTGTCAGCATGGTTGCCTTGTTCTTGGATTTCTGTATATATTGCAGTTTCTGCCCTCCCTTCCTTTCTTGGGCTCTCCTTTGCTCTTGTGATTAATAGTGATTTTCACCTTGGCAGGAGCTATGACCTGTCCTGGGCGCTTTGAAAGGGCTCTAGATTGGGTTAATTGAGATGGGAAGACCCACCTTGAATGTGCGTGGTACCCTTCCTTCCACTTCTGCTTTCCAAGAGATGGGATTAACGGTGTGCACTGCCATGCTGGCTAAGTGAGTTTTTTCCTTCTTCAGAATAAGCCTTTACGTGGCTTTGTCAGGCGCACTGCCAGTGCCACACTTGGGCCAGTTGCTAATATGCTCCCCCCTTGCCATGTAAGGATTTTATCTGTGCTGCCCAGCAGGATCACCTTAGTTCTCTGAAGCCAAGTCAGGATTCCCCTCAAGGAGGCCCTGCTTTGAGTCATGAATCAGTCTTTGGGATCCTAGATTTTCAAGCAGGCCAGTCTGTAGCAGGTATTAGTGATGGTGCTTGTTCTCAATTTCTGTCACATTCTCTAAACAAATGTACTGAGTTGTCTTTGATCATAGGCCGTCATGCTCATGGAGGACAGGTGTGTGGGTTTCTTCAGCGATTCAATGCTAGACATGTTCTCAAGCTAAAAGCCCCGTTTTAAAACTTGGGTATTTTGATTTAATCATGTCAGAATGAAAACTGTATGTTAGTACTGAATGAGGGCACAAGTCTTTCCTCTTGTGCTGCTGCTACCCTCAACACTATGAACTGTCTTGGCTGTCATGGTATTCTCCCTTTTTCCCCCATAATATTCAGATCTAGCATCTTTGGCTTGGCTTGTTTTCCAGACCTGACTAGTGGTTGTGTGTATCTCTAGAAAAGCTGTTTTTTTGTTGTTGTTGTTGTTGTTTGTTTTGAGACAGACCTTGGCTGTCTTGCCTCTGCCTTTGCCTCCTAAGTGCTGGGATTAAAGGTATATGCCACCACCGACCAGCAGTCCCCTACCACCCCCCTATAATTGACTTGTGTTTCATTGTTGGAGGGTGGGGTGTTTTGTTCCATCTGTGGGCATTTGGGTGTAGCACAGACTGCTTGGGTGTCCTTGACAAGGTTGTTGACTTGTTTTCTTCTTTCCACAGTTAGGCCTTGGGACCTCTCTTAGATGCTCTGCTGGGCTAGGAGGTGTGGTCAGAACCTTCACAGGCTTATGAGGGAGGCTTTCAGTGTTCTGTAGGTTAGAACTGTACGTGGTCCCCAGACAACTTTAAGGAGGACTGAAAAATGTTGTCTAGCTGAATGAATGACTGAGAGGCAACATTGCTTGCTAGAGCAGTTGCTATCAGCTGAGGTCCAAGTATTCTTCAACGATCTACCAGATACAGGCCTGTATGGTGCAAATTGTAACCCATTCATGGAACATTCAGTGTGTCTTTTTTTGCCTTAGGTGGATCCTCCTGTTTGCCTTTTGTATCCTCTCAAATGGTTTTCTCTTCATCATTTCCATCTAGTTAGTTCTAGTCTTCCATATCTGTCTGCCTCCCCTCTCTGACCCCAGCCCCATTTTCGAGGTGGTCCTACTGGCTCAGGATGGCCTTCAGCAGACTGTACGCAGTCCGCCTTTGAATTGCTCATTCCTGCACCTCAGCCTCGGCAGTGCTGGAGTTACAAGCATGTAGCTCCACACTGGGCTTCCATTTCTCCTTCAGTGTGTGATCTGGCTTTATACTTGAGCAAACCCAGGATTTCAGGAACCTTCTTCCTCAGCCCTCCCCATCCCTTCTTTGTCCATGTCATTTAATCTGCTCTTATTTCTTTGGCGTTGGACTGGAGGTACTGTTCTCTTTGCTCTAGCTGCCTTTCCCGTTCCTAATTTCTTGGAAACCTTGCACCTACAGCTGCCTCAGATTTTCAACTCTGTCTGCACTGGCATTGTTTCTGCACAATACAAGCAGCTGGGGATTGATTTCCTGCACCGGAGTTAAGCTGGATCCTGTGCTCTTGGATTCCTCGGTGCAGTCCAGATCTCTTGAGGTTGATTTCCGTGGTGGCCACTTCCAGTGGGCTCCTGCTTCTTTTGGCAGTTGGCCTCATTCACTGTTTGTTGCTATCTTAGTGGTGTAAATTTTCCCTTCTTGCCATTCTCTTGACTTCTGGGAAACTCTGATCTTAAAACTCCTGAAGCTGTCCCTCTTTTTTTCTCTGTCCATCCATCTGGCCTGATGCGATATTGATGAGACCCAGAGACATTGACCTCCAGTTTCCTCTGTTCCTTCTGTGACATGGTTGGCTCTGCATTTCTAGATTCCCAGATCTATAGAGAGCTGAGGTTCTCTGCGCTTGAGCCCTGGTCCTAATATTCCAATAGACTCCCTTTCCTCCTAGTATGACATTCACCATCAGTGTTTAAGCCAGAGCTTATAGTCAACCTTTGTGGTCTGTTAACTTTTCCTGCCCCTTCTGGCTGTAACCTTCCTCATCCCATATGTGTCTTTTGTTGTGGGTAGGGTCCCACTTCTCATCTGTGTTTTTGTTTTGTTTTTTTTTTTAAATATTTATTTATTATATGTAAGTACGCTGTAGCTGTCTTCAGACACACCAGAAGAGGGCATCAGATCTCATTACAGATGATTGTGAGCCACCGTGTGGTTGCTGGGATTTGAACTCAGAGCCTATAGAAGAATAGTCAGTATTCTTAACTGCTGAGCCATCTCTCCAGCCCTGTTTTTTCTTTTTTTAAAAAAATTTAATTTCTCTGTGTTTCTGTGTGTACATGTATATGTGTACAGGTGCATGTGGGTGCCGGTGGAGGGTGGAATGTTGGAGCTGGTGTTGAGACCTTTGTGAACTGTGTGACCTGCGTGAGTGATGGGGGCTGACTCTGGTCCTTGTGACAGGTAGAGCAGCAAGCACTGCTCGTGCAGAGCATCTCTCCAGCCCTTTATCATTTCTTATTCCATTCCTTGCTGGTAGGTAAATATATTTGCATCTTTTCTCCATGTAACACATTTTTTTTATGTGTTTTCCCCCCACCTTGGAGGAGGGTTTTATTTGAACTTAGAATCCTGTAAATTCAAGTTTCAGTTAAATTTGAGGTGGTTTCAAACATAGGTCTTTGTGAAAACAGTTTTGTATGAAATAAGATTGGTAAAATTGCCTAGTATCTAATGACTCCACTGTCAGCTCACACAGAGGGCTCTCTGGTAGCATAACTGCAGCGGACATCTGTGAACTGTGATTGCAGCCCTGCTCTCTACTGCCTTGCCTTTACTGTTAAGACTTTTGCTCTTCTGTGGTTTCAGTTGTATCCCTTTGTCACAATATTATGTGAGATTAATATTAATAATGTGTCTACAACCATTTCTCAGCAGCAGCTTGCTTGTACAGAAATTCAGTCTCCACTTTCATCATGGGTCTGAAAATATAATTGACACGGCTGTTAGTTGAGATGGATGGTCATTTAGAACCACTTACTAGGGCTTAATCTTGATTTAAGAAATCCCATTAACTTGAATATTCATCTAAGTAGTCTGCAGGCTGGTAGTGATGCTGCACAGACAACGGCATTCTTTGTGTCCCAGCTAGGAGATTTGATCTACACCTGTATTTGCTTCCAGGATCATTAAAATAAAAAAATAATGTTTTTTGATTTACAGGTCACTCCTTGTGGTCCATTTCTGGGCGCCATGGGCCCCACAGTGTGCGCAGATGAACGATGTCATGGCAGAGTTAGCTAAAGAACACCCTCGCGTTTCATTTGTGAAGGTACTATAAATTTTCAGTCTTATATCTTTTATTAATATCTGACTAATGAAATAGACTAGATTTTATAATGTAAAGGAAGAAGCAGTGAAATTCCAAATACTTGAACTTTGTTAAATTCTGTTATATTTGTAGCAAGTTATTTTGACAGATCTTTTAATGTCACATTTCTCACATAGTTTTAAAAAAATCACTATAGAATGGGCAGAGGACAGTGTCTGAAGGACAGGCAGACCAGATAATTCGCTGGATAATTTTGGTTTGATAGCAGTTGATGAACATTGAGAAGGTAGTGTGTTGTGAAATGATTCTAGAAAGTGCATATATAAACACTGGTGGCAGTTGCTGGGGTCAGTTATGTCTGCCTCTCCTTTGTATACTGAGCTCCTGCTTTATTCTTTTTATTTTTTATTTTTTGGTTTTTTGGATTTTGGTTTTTCTGAGACAGGGTTTCTCTGTGTAGCCCTGGCTGTCCTGGAACTCACTCTGTAAACCAGGCTGGTCTCGAACTCAGAAATCTGCCTGCCTCTGCCTCCCAGAGTGCTGGGATTACAGGCGTGCGCCACCACCACCGGCTCTGAACTCCTGCTTTATTCAAGTCTTGGTTCCTACATTTCCTGTTGTCTTTTGAGAGACTGGGCTTTAAGAGGAAGTTCATAGATGTGCCTGGAGGTTAGCAGATTTACTTTTACTCACACATAATTCTAGTCATTCCGGAAGTAATACTGTTTTAGGTTTTTAAAAAAGTGAAATATGTGTTAAGAATAATGAATTATTGGGAAGGGAGGGATACTCTCTGTATTCAAAAGTGTTAATTCTTAGAGTTGATTTATTTACTTTGAGACAGGGTCTCATAGCACAGGTTGGCCTCAAGATCTCAGTATTTTTGCATCCCAAGTCAGTGGCTTGTGCCTTTTTGCCAGTGATGAATCCTTAGTAGTCAAAAGAAAAACAAAAACCTTCATTTTAAAGCTATACATTGTGAATTCAAAATACATGTTGATAAATGAGGTTAGAAACCATGTGAAGCTCTGGGTGTCTGTAGGTCAGATTTCTGACATCTAGTTTCTTAATTCCTTTGCATGGTAGTGATTACATTTTCTGACTGCATTTGCATAGATAGAATTTGTATGCTTTGAATAGGTGCTATATTCTGATGGCTCAAAATGCCAAGCAGTATAGCCGGGTGGTCAATGAGAAGGTTCACTCCATGTCTTCCCTGCCAACCCTTTGTCTGTCCCCATAAGTAACCAGTTGTATTAATTTTGTATGAATTCTCTCAGTGTTTCTTTATGCAGATAGCACAAATATGAATATAATAGTTAGCTTTTTAAAATTTAAGGACTTATTTAAAATTCTGATGAAATGCATAATGTAACCTTAGAAGGTAACCCTAAAATGTCCAGTATAAATAATAGAAGGGGGCATTAAAACTGCATGTTTGGTCAGTGATAAAAGATAATGACTACAAGTGAAATGAATGATTAAACACTTCAATCATAGAATTAGTCAGGATGATGGTAATTGTTCCATGTCAGCTTTCATACGTATAATGTTACTGGTTTAGGTAACACGCTGTTCTCAGCTGCCATCTGAATGATTTATTTAAAGTCACTATAGAATTGCTTCTCACCTTGGTACCAGACTTGGCAGTGAGATTTTAAGTTGTTTAAGTGCTTAAATGTAGCTGTGGGCCAAGAGTTGGAGGTATGCTGTCCGGCTGGATTGTCAGGGGCACCTGAGCCTGACTGTTTAAGGGGTTAGCATCAGTATTTTTGTTAAGTAGGTGTTCTGGAAATTTCTGGAGTAAGGCAAATATTCTATCTCATCAGTGACAGAGTAGAATTTTTTTTTACCTATTTGAGTTGGGAGTCTCACTGTGTTGCCTCGGCTGGTCTCAAACTCTTGCATTCAAGCCAGACTTTGGCATCAGCCTCTTATAGCTGGCACCTCAAGAATGGCCTACTACACCTACTTTCCTTTCATTTTTTAAAAAAAAGGTGTATTTGGCTTTTTTTGTTTGTTTGTTTTGTTTTGTTTTCTTTTTTTTTTTTCAAGACAGGGCTTCTCTGTGTAGCCCTGGCTGTCCTGGAACTCACTCTGTAGACCAGACTGGCCTCGAACTCAGAAATCCGCCTGCCTCTGCCTCCCAATTTTTGGTCTTTCAAGAGAGTGTTTCTCTGTGTAGCCCTGGCTATCCTGTAACTCACTTTGTAGACTGGACTGGCCTCAAAACTTATAGAGATCTACTTGCTTCTGCCTCTTGGAATTAGGCATGTGCCACTACTGCCCAGCTAGTTTGGCATTTTTGACTTATGAAATGAAGTGATTGTTCCAGTCTTTGATAGTAGAGTCACAAAGTCATTTAAATAAGTGATTTTATTTTAAATAAGTTTTTGCATTTAAATTATTACTGCTACTACTTCTTCCTTGTCTTCTTCCTCCTCTTATTTTAAAACAGAGCCTTGTGTGTCCTAGGCTGGCTTGGAGCTTACTATGTAGCCATGGATGATTTTGAGGTTTTGATCCTCTTGCCTCTATCTCACTGTTGATGGGATTTTAGTGGGCTCTATCATGCCCCAGTTATATGGTGCTGAGAATCAAACCAGGGCTTCCTGATGGTAGGCCAGCAGCACCGTGCTTACTGAGCTACATCCCCAGCCTAGAAGACAATCTTGAGTAAGGTGTTTTAAACTGGTTATAAGTACCAAGAACTAGTTTTCTAATTATTAAGAAACCACCAGCTCAGACAAACCAGCCACACATTTCTGGTGAGAGTTGTGAAACTTGTTCCTACCAGGACTGAAAACTGAGAGGCAAGGCTTTCACATTTTCTGCTGAGACTCTTGTTCCCCAACTTGTGATGTGGCTGTAAGATGCTACCTCTGATGGCTAGGTCCTTCCTTGCCTCAGTTGCTGCCATATCTAGTTGGATCCTGAAACTTGGGTTTTTCTGTATTTCTAGAACTGTGAGGAAGTACATGAATTACTTCCATTGGTAAATGCTTTACAAAAAAGATTCAAACTTATCCTGAATAGAGTGAAATAGCTAATTAAAATATTTAGAAGTGCTTTTTCTTTTCAAAATGCCTAGTAAGATCTCTACCTAAACGCTTTATTGATGATCTGTGGCTGTGTCTGGGTAGGTGAAAGGATGAATTTATCATCATCTGCCTCAGCCTCCTGGGGGCGGAATAGGCTTGTGTACCGCGCTGCTGGGAATACATATTTGTCAATTATTTGGTAGAATCTTTCAGATTATGATGTTTGGGAATGAGAGGTAATAGGAAGGAAACAGAAATTCCATGACTTTGTCTGTGAGGAAAAGGTGGGGAAAAACATCAGACCCTGTTTGTAGGAAATCCATCCTTCCCTCCTGCATTTCTCATTTGCCATGTGTCAAAGTTGCATTCCTATCGATGTGATGGCATACTCTGACAGAAACAACTTAAGGGAGAAAGGTTTATTTAGTTCATAATTCCAGGTCCATCATAGCAGGGAAGTCAACTGTAGAAACTTGAGGCAACTGCTCAGATTGCAGTCATATTCCCAAGAGAACAAGAATGACACATGCTGTTGCTTGGCTCCCTTCTCCACTTACCCAGCCCAGGGTCCCCTGCCAAGGAATTGACACTCCCCATGCCCCATTGGGTAATTAGGGCAGTCATGCCCAGAAGCCAGTCTCTCAGATGTTTCAAACTTTTGTCAAGTTGAGAGTTAACACTGACTATTACTAACAGTTTCACTTCATTATAAACTTTCTCAAAGATTAAGAGTCAGCACTGGGTGGTGGTGGCGCACGCCTTTAATCCCAGCACTTGAGAAGCAGAGGCAGGGGGATTTCTGAGTTCGAGGCCAGCCTGGTCTACAGAGGGAGTTCCAGGACAGCCAGGGCTATACAGAGAAACCCTGTCTCGAAAAAACCAAACCAAACCAAACCAAACCAAACCAACCCCCCCCCAAAAAGATTAGAATTAGCTATTTAGGGAGAGTTTTATGATGTTGCTCTAGTCAGTATTATTTTATTGTATGGTGCAGTGATTCTCACCCTGTGGGTTGTAACAAAGGGGTTCTTTGAAAGTTGAAGGACCCTTTCACAGGGTGTCACCTAAGACTATCAGATAATTACATTATGATTCATAACGGTAGCAACATTATAGTTATGAAGTAGTAATGAAAATAATTTTATGTGAACATACCATGAGGAGGTGTACTCAAGGGCCGCAGGGTGAGGGAGGTTGAGGACCACTGGTACAGTGGTTGCTGTCCTGCGAGTTAGGGCATGGAGGAGTTAGAGAGTTACAGAACTGTGCTTTTCATCCCCTACACCAGCGCTTGTGCTGTTGGGGACTGTACTCAGGACCTCACATTTATGTTGGGCAAGTGCTCTACTACTAAGTTACATTGAGGTCATTGTAGGAATCATGGTGGCTCAGCAATGAAGAGTATTTGATACCCTTGCTAGGACCTGGTTTTAGTTCCCTCACCTACACAGTGGCTCATAATTGTCTGTAACTGCAGTTCTGGGGCATCTGATCTGTGGGTACCAGGCATGGTACTCTTATATATATATATATATGCAGGTAAACACTCATATACACGTGATAAAAATACATAAATCTTAAAAAACAAACAGACAGGTTTTGGGCTGGAGAGATGGCTCAGCAGTTAAGAACACTGACTGCTCTTCCAGAGGTTCTGAGTTCAATTCCCAGCAACCACATGGTGGCTCACAACCATCTGTAACAGGCACCCAATGCCACCTTCTGCTGTGTCTGAAGACAGTAACAGTATACCCACATACATGAAATAAATAAATCTTTAAAAAAAAACCAGTTTTTTTTAATATCTGAAAAAGCCAAGTGTCATAAAGATAGTTTATGCTACTTTCTAGATGTTTGCACAATTGCTCTGTATAAAATAACTGAGATGATACTGCTGGCCATTGCCAGGAGTAAATAAGTGAATCAGTGTTCCAAACCCCAGGCATTTTCTAGCTTAGAGTAACTCTCAGCTGTGAGCTGATGCTCTGATGTCACTGACCTGTAAAATGAAGCCTGAGAGTGCGGACCCTGCTGGGCGGGTTGGCGCACACCTCTAATGCCAGCATTCAGGCAGACGGGCCTTCAGAGGGTCAGAGTTTGAGGCTGTCATTCTACATGGCAAATTCTAGGCAGCTAAGACTACACAGGGCACCCCTGTCTCATACCTCTCAAAATGAATGAGGACCCCCTCTTCCCACCCGCCTACCATGTTCTTTCCTTTCACTCCTTCTCACAGGCACACCATGGGAAGGCTCTGAAGAGCTCAGTTCCCAGCAGAGACATTGTGAAGAAGCAGTGTGGGTAAACCAGTCCCTAAAGTGCAGTCTTTGTTCTGACTGTAGCACTAGAAAGCTACATGTGGCATAATGACAGAGGCACAGATTTTATATTTAGGCTTCATTTCTGAGTTGCGTTATTTCTCTGAATCTGATTATGTCACCCATGTCACCTTTTACATCAGCCAGACTTGTTCAGGGAAACAGCCAGTAGGATATGGAGTTATAGTGAGTAAGGAGATTTGTTGTAGGAATCTGCTTACCTCATCGAAGAGCTTTAGAAGTCTCTTGAAGCTGGAGAAGCAGGGGTGTTGTGGTGTGTCTGCCTGTGGCCCAAGGAGCTGACAGTGTAGAGCTTGAGCTCCCAAGGACTCAGGAACTGGGCCTCTTATTCCAGGGGTGGAGACAGGTGTTCCAGCCTGAGAAGAAAGCCGGAACTCACTTTTCCTTTGTTCTTGTTTTTGTTCTGTTGATGCTGTTGGGTGGTGCACTCAGGGTTTGAGGACAGAGGAGACTTCCTTGCTCAGTCTGCCTCTTGCTGGCTGAAACACTTTATAGGTATGTCCACAAATGATGGTTTACTGGTTGGTTATCAAGTTTATTCATCGAGTTTAGAGAAGAGCTCATGGTATGGAGCTGGTGTTTATGAGAGGTAGCTTTGAGCTCTTGTACACACACGGAGGTCATTTAAAAGTATTTTCTATTTTCATTACTAAGACCATTATACTCTGTTGGGGCCATATTTTCAAAGAATTTGAATGCTACAAAGATTCCTTTCTGCGATGCTAGGGATCGTACCCAGGGCCACAGGCATGCTAGACAAATCCTGGGAACCTCTACCCCAGCTCTGCACAGGTGTTAGGACATCAAATGGTGATGTTTTGGGGAACTTTATGACTGTAGTGGAAGTCATCACCTCTTCTGTGTGTCTGTATGTTCCCATTGCCTCTGAGGAAGAGCTAGTCTTCTGGAAGCTGATGGGAGGGGAGGCACTTTTAGTTGGTCCTTAGGCAGGAATGGCAGTAGAAATGGAGTTCACATATGTAGGCCTGTGTTAAGAGTTAGGGTGTTGTCTGTCTGGTGGAGGAATGTGTTTCTTAAGCTGTATTGCAGGTAGGCTCTCTTTCTGAGCAGTGCTCAGCTGATCAGAGAGCTGAAGAAAAGTGAGAGCTGCTGTGTGATGTCATGGGCACCATTGGTCTGAGTATGGGATTGCGCTTAAGAGAGAGATAGAACATACATTTCTAAAGCTGTAGTCTGCTCAAAATGTTTGTGTCAGACTGGTCTCTCTTAAAGTACACCTGAAAAATAGATACAATTAAAAACACTTTTGCAGAAGGCACTAAAAGTATTCTTACAAAGCTGAGAAAAGGTGAGGCCCCAGGTAAGGCCACATGAGAGTGCAGGCAGGACAGTGAGTGCCCCAGGTACAGCAGAGGCAAAAATCACATTTCAAGCCCAGTGGAAATCTTTCACTCTTAGAGAAATTCGGTATATATATTTTTAAACACATTTAACAATATAATTTATCAATAAATTTTATTTCCTATAGGTATAATGTGAATACAAGTTTTTATTGGTTTCAAAAAGTTTATATTAAATTGACAGTCCTATGAGAGAAAAATATAATACATCTTGGTTTTCCCTCAAAGTATATTTATAAAGACCTACGTAAATATTTTACAGTGATTGTGTTCTAATTATCTGGAAATTGTGTTTCTAAATCTGTTCAAAACCCATGTGCCAGATACCACATCATACCATGTTTGATGAGGGGCCCCAAGGAAATGATCAGACCAAATACAGTCATCTTAGTCAAAATGAGTTTACATGTTTGAATAGACAGGAGTGTAAGCAACCCAGCAGGCTGTTTGCATAGTGTCCAGCAGCCATGCGGGGGTTAAAAGTAAAATTTATCAGACATCAATAGTTTATTGAAGAAATACTCCTTTTTGCTTCATAATTTGCAGAAAGCCGCAACTGTCAGTCATGATGTACTGCCTCTTGAAATTAGTCAATAGCGCAAACGGCAAGGATTGCTGTGGGCAGAAAATAAGCACTGTAATCATGACATAACTGGGGTCAGTGATTTATGGATTTCAATATAGTAGTAGCTGCATATGATTGAAAATTTACTAGGTCACTAGTGCACCAAAAATTTTATTCACAGCCTCCAGGCATCTTTTGAAATGTGCAACAAAATAAAAACCTCTGAACCTGTTTTGACACTGCAGACTCCGTGGATGACATGCCAGCCCAGTGAGTCTCATTTAAATGTAAATGTGTCATAAACTTTTGTCCTGTAGTCTTAAAATACCTTGGACTTGAAGGGACAGTGCATGTGAAACTGATTTACATATCAGAGTAGAAAAAGGACCAGTGATAATGAATCTTGGATTCTTTTATTTTTAAAGCTGGAAGCCGAAGCTGTTCCTGAAGTATCTGAAAAATATGAAATTAGCTCTGTTCCCACCTTCCTGTTCTTCAAGGTAAGGATGAAAGAGGCACCAGAGATGGTCCACCCAGGAGGCTCCTGGGACTGTGTGTTTTGATTCTTTTATCCTCTCCTGACCTCCTTGGTTGCTCCTAGCCTTGTACCTTTTTCTGGTACTCTCTTTTTTTGCCCTGATGAAGACCATGCTGGTTGCTTGCCATGGGCAGCGGGCAGCCCACAGCTAGAACTGGAGCCTCCTGACCAGAATCCAGTCTTCTCCTGCAGACTCGTACTCTCTGACCCAGGTTTGAAGTGGGTTATTGAGGACATGTGCCTGGATGTGAGGAGACATCTGGCTGGTTCTAGTTGATTAATGACTCCTTGGGAATCGAGTGCAAATCTGTGCTTCAGGGCACCCACGGGTATTATTACCACTTACCACAGCTCTCCAGAACTTCATTTGTGTTCAGTAGGTCTATTCAAGCTGGGATTACTTGGAGATGTCTGTTTCCCCAGCATGCTCCAAAATGAGTGTTTCTAAGTGAGAAGCAGTGCAAGCAGTTGCTAATCATACTCTCTCACTTTAGTAACAACAGAGATAGATACCTTTAAATTGGCTAGAGCTTTAGTTACTTCCTAGAACCTTGGAGTCTAAAGTATAGGTGATGCTTAGAAATGCCACTTTATTCTAAATGACATTTCAAACTTCAGAATTCTCAGAAAGTCGACCGGTTAGATGGTGCACATGCCCCAGAGTTGACCAAAAAAGTCCAGCGACACGTGTCTAGCGGAGCCTTTCCTCCTAGTACTAATGAGCACCTTAAAGAAGATCTCAACATTCGCCTGAAAAAGCTGACTCACGCTGCCCCCTGCATGCTGTTCATGAAGGGAACACCTCAAGAACCACGCTGTGGTAAGAAGCTGGTCCTGATGATTGGAACAGAATGTCCTTGCCTGCATGGGTGCTGATGATGTGCCTAGAGTTAGGCTGGTTACACTTCCATGTGTTGGCATACAAGTCATCAATAGCTGTCAGTGACTGTATACTTGGAGGACATGGGAGCCGGAGGGGGGAATCTTTGCAAATAACTGGGCTCAGGCTTTCCGTTTCCCTCTGAGTCCTCAGCTACAAAAATAACTTGCTCACATGGTAGTTGAGCTGGGGGAGGGATTAGGTTCCAGCTGTCTGTCATATTGCCATCTCTATTAAAGGGTCTTTGGCCTGTGTAGGTTTTTTTTTTTTTTAAAGGTATGGGTGTCTGTGTCTGTGTCTGTGTCTTTGTCTTTGTCTTTGTCTTTGTATGTGAGCATAGCATGTAGGCCCAAAGAGTCTAGAAGAGGATGTTGGATTCTCTGGAGCTGCAAGCAGAGGTGGTTGTGAGCTTCCCAGCATGAGTGCTGAGAGTGAAACTCGGGTCCTCTGCAAGAACAGCTAGTACAAGCACTCTTAATCTCTGGGTCACCCTCTAGCCCAGTCTTTTAGGGAGCACTTGCCAGGAAGGACATGGGAGGGTCTTTGTCAGTTTCTACCCATCATTTGAGGCAATGTCTGGAACCTGCTAGGCTGGCAAGTCCCAGTCATATTCCTGTCTCCATCTTCTGGGAGCTGGAGTTAGAATTGTGTACTGACTCATGGGATGTTACGTGCTTGCTGGGATACAGCTCCAGTCTTGCTGGTTGTGTAGAAGCACTTTTATCTCCTGAACATCTCTGGCCTGTGTAATTTGCTCTGAACAGTTTTCTTTCTTGGCAGCCTCCTTCATGTCTTTGTGTTTAGATTTCATAATTTAACAGCTTGAGGGCTTTCAGTAGGGCCTGAGTCTGCTCTGTCTTCCTGCTTCCCGTCTTGTTCTTGCGTGATGACATTTTTCACCCACTGCTGTCACTTCTTGTGGATAGCTGTTAGTAGATTAAAGATCTCTGAGTCTTGGCTTATAGTCTCATGTACTTTCTGTATGGGAGGGCGCTTGTAATTTTACCCTTAAATAACTTTTGTAATTATTTGACCCTCTGGTATTGAGCTTATGTTGTTTTCTTTTTACTGTGCCTATTACATTATTATGCTACATAATTGAGTTGTTAATGCCTCTTGGTGATTCTGTTGAGACTCTAAGGGTATTCCAGCCTCACTAGGGGGGATTATAAAAATAGGTGGCAGTACAGTTGGGAAGCTGCTGTCAGGATTACTGTGTGTCCAGTGTAGCTGGAGAGAGCCATGCTGCTGTTCTGAGTGCGGTCTGTGGTCAGCAAACAGTCTGCTGCTAGCAGGAAAGGATCCTGATAAGTTCTGTTGAGAAGGTGAAGTGATTCCTTTCTCTCTTAGTTCTGCCTCGAAGGTTTCCCAGGTGGTATCTTTTGGAGTCAGCCTTGTAAAGCTTCCTGGGTCTGTGCTTGAGTTAAGTAGTGACAGGGAACAGCCAGTCTTCATGGTGCTTTTTTTGTTACTTTATTTTTATGAATGTGAGTACACTGTCACCGTTTTCAGACACCCCAGAAGAGGGCATCAGATCCCCTTACAGATGGTTGTGAGCCACCATGTGGGTGCTGAGATTTGAACTCGGGACCTGGAAAAGCAGTCAGTGCTCCCAACGTCCTCCCTCCCTCCCTCCCTCCCTCCCTCCCTCCCTCCCTCCCTCCCTCCCCCCTCTTTCTTTCTTTCTTTCTTTCTTTCTTTCTTTCTTTCTTTCTTTCTTTCTTTCTTTCTTTCTTTCTTTCTTTCTTTCTTTCTTTCTTTCTTTCTTTCTTTCTTTCTTTCTTTCTTTCTCCCTTTTTCTTTCTCCCTTTCTTTCTCCCTTTCTTTTTCTTTCTTTCTTTCTTTCTTTCTTTCTTTCTTTCTTTCTTTCTTTCTTTCTTTCTTTCTCCCTTTCTTTCTCTCTTTCTTTCTCTTTCTTTCTTTCTTTCTTTCTTTCTTTCTTTCTTTCTTTCTTTCTTTCTTTCTTTCTTTCTCCCTTTCTTTCTTTCTCTTTTCTTTTTCTTTCCTTTTTTCTCTTTCTTTCTTTCTTTCTTTCTTTCTTTCTTTCTTTCTTTCTTTCTTTCTTTCTTTCTTTCTTTCTTTCTTTCTTTCTCCCTTTCTTTTTCTTTCTCCCTTTCTTTTTCTTTCTCCCTTTCTTTTTCTTTCTCCCTTTCTTTTTCTTTCTCCCTTTCTTTCTCCCTTTCTCTCTCTCTCTCTCTCTCTCTCTCTCTCTCTCTCTCTCTCTCTCTCTCTCTCTCTCTCTCTCTCTCTCTCTCTCTCCCTGTTTTTTAGAGACAGGGTTTCTTTGTGTAGCCCTGGCTGTCCTGGAATTGACTCTGTAGACCAAGTTGACCTCAAACTCAGAAATTCGCCTGCCTCTGCCTCCCAAGTGCTGGGATTAAATGTGTATGCCACCACCACCTGGCTCTGTTACTTTAATGAGGGTTAGAGTTATTGCCCTGTCTGGTTGTCTAGATAAGGACTTCTCTTCTTCCTGTGTAAAGGGAAGAAGGAAGTAGGAAGCCCTGTAAGGTACAGATAAGCCTCCCTGGCAGGTTACACATAGCAAACTGTCTAACACCCCCCGCCCCCCCCCCCCCTTTTTTTGAAACTCAACAGCACCACTCTGTAAACCTCTGCTGATAACCTAGTGATTTTGGCAGGAGGCAAAATTGGCTGGCAAAGTGTTAGCAGGCAGCAGAGGTAGGGTTTGTGTCACTTGTTGGCCTCAGCCTTCCATTGAAGTTGGCCCTGCTCAGGAACTTGGTATAAGTCAGGTACTAGAAGTACCTTGGCTTTCAGCTGCTCTGGGGGGGCGCTGGGGTGGGGCATGTCACTGAAGGCCTTTCGGTGCAGGGGCTTTCTAATTTTTCAAACATATCAGTGGCAAACATAGAAATAGTCATTTTTAGAAATTAACTTTTAGGTTAGCATACATTGGATTGTGATAGGATCTTTGCCCTTCCCCCACACTATCTCAAGCCTCTTCCAGTTGCAGCTGGTTCTCCTTTGTCAGCTCCCTGTGCTTTCTTGTGGCCTGTGTTTCACCCCTGTTTCCCATTGTCAGAGTTAGTGCCTCTTTTCCTCCCTTCCTTTTCAGAATTGTGACTTTCCCCATTTCCCCATGCATGGGGTCGCGCGCGCACGCGCACACACACACACACACACACACACACACACACACACACACACACAGAGGTGCTCATACCCAGACACAAAGGCACAAACACAATTCTAAATCTAGTTTCTTCATACAAAGCAAAGTATTTCCTTTACTTGTCTTTCTGAATTTGGCTTATTTAGAAATAGTGTATTTCTCGGGGTTTTCTTTTTTCTTTTTTTTTTTTTGTTTTTGTTTTTTGGATTTGTTTTCTTTGAGACAGGGTTTCTCTGTATAGCCCTGGTTGTCCTGGAATTCACTCTGTAGACCAGGCTGGCCCTGACCTCAGAAATCCACCTGCTTCTGCCTCCCAGAGTGCTGGGATTACAGGCATGCGTGTATTTCTCTAAACTGAATTTATAACATATTTCTTGAGTTTTTTTCTTATGTTGCGACATTCAGACTACAAAAAGAATAAAAAGAAAATTTAGATATTTTAGAGCGATGAAAAAGAAGAGTTTTAGGCATTTAAATAATGGAAAAAAGATAAAGAGATTATTAGATGCATAAAGGTTTAACTGCTAGTTCTTTTTGGGTGCCATCTTTGTAACCTTTCTAACAATTCCAGTAAGCACCCTTTTCCTGATATTTGGTTTCTTTTTATGTGTCTTACTTCCTGGCACATAGAACAAACAGATTATTGGAGAGTACTTACTAAAGTGTCCATGTCGGTCAGCTGAAAAGCCTTTGCATGGGGACTTCCTGGTCACTTCTGGTGTGTGCTCTCATCACTTTGCTCCATCTCCTGTCTTTGAGAAACATGTGGCTTTGCTTCTGTTCTTGCTTTCTGAGCTGCCTAGTATAGATTTGATCTTCACAGGAGAGCAACACTCCTGTGAAGAGTGTGGGCTAGCCCCTTTATAAAAACATAGGCCATGTCTGTGAACTGGTGAGGTTCCTGTCCTGCAGTAGAGTCTGTTTTGAGAGCACCCTGCCACTCATACTGCTTTGCTCGTGACTCAGCATCTGCTGTGGAGGAGGGTTACACTTGCATTTCAATTGGTGGCCCTGGCCTTGCTTTATGTTACCCAGAAAACTTGAATAACATTTGCACTTCCTGTCCAAGACAGTGGGAGACTGTTTCTAGAGCCTGTCTGTTCTAGAACCAATGCAGGCCTCTGCTGCACCGTCTGTTCTCCTAGACTCCATCTGCAGAGTTGATGGTGACTTACAAGCACAGACCTGAGCTGCCTCTCTTCTGGCTTCTCATAGAAGATAGGAAGAGAAATTGCTTACATTTGAGGAAGGTTTCTGAATCATTGAGGCTCTTTAGCAGGATAATGAGGTTATTGGAGGACTCCCAGCTATTGCGGTACAGCTCTGGTAGATGTTTGGCTGTGGGAGCTTTGAGAGTCAGATGCAGAGCACAGTACAGAACTACTCCTAGGGTCTGTGAGGCATTCAGTGTAGCACTTAGGCTTATTACTCATGTCACAAGTGGAAATGACTGCACACAGAAATGCTGATTTCCTGGTAAATGAGATTTTTTTTTTTTAAACTTTTAAGTGCTTCTGTTACATGCATGCATTTTTCTTCAGGAGTGTATAAATATTTTGTTATTAGAATAAAGCCTTATTACTACTTTATCCTTAAGCATAACATTTCCAGTCTGCCACTTTAACCCTTAAAAATGAAACCCTACCAATCAATCTTTCTAGTCTGCATGTAATTGCCTAAAGCCAAAATAAAGCCTTTTCTCAGCCAGTTACAGTAGAAACGAGCTAATATATTGGGAACAGAATAACCATCAGCAGTCAGCCGTTAGCTGTTTACTAATGAACTCCCAGATGAGTGAGAACATTCAGAAACAGTGTTTGACTTGAGGCTGTGTGGGAACGCCACACTTCAGTTGGAGGAACGCAGCGTCTGTGCTGCACGCTCTCCTAGTGCTTCAGCAACTGCAGAGCTGGGAAGCTCTCGGAGGGAGCTCAGCTCTACATCCATGTTCTTAAAGGAAATGTACTTTTGGGTGACGTCAGGCAAGATCATTGCAGTTCATCTTATACTGAATTTCATGATTTGTTTTTATTTGAAAATAATTGCTGATGTGGGGAAATCTTAAAGGAAGAGTAGTTTACATTTCAGTGAATTAAGAGTATCTTTC
The DNA here is from genome assembly GCF_947179515.1 of Apodemus sylvaticus. Classification (NCBI taxonomy): domain Eukaryota; kingdom Metazoa; phylum Chordata; class Mammalia; order Rodentia; family Muridae; genus Apodemus; species Apodemus sylvaticus. The sequence continues at coordinate 68,036,718 of NC_067472.1, read as the reverse complement.
AAAGAACGCTGAAGTGAGAAAGAGGAAGGTGGTTCAGACTGGGAGCTGTAGTTGGTAAGGATTAGCATCTGGGAAGAAAAGTGACCCTTTTTCAGCCTGGACTGATAGGTTCATAAGACTGGTGCGAACCCTGGAAGAAGATGGCTTCACCAAACTCTAAACTCCTGGGACAAATTTGTCGCTGTAGTGTAGCTTAAAAGAAAATCATCCTGCACACTAAAGGGATGTAAATAGTTTCAGGAAAGAATCTATCAAGTTATATATAACAAAAGCTGAGAAGGAATGGCAATTGATATGTAACAACAAAGATGGCTTGAATGTTTACTGGACTGTGCAGACTTCAGACCCAAAGAGAGCACTTCTGATTGGATCCCCATGCATCCTGCTCAGAGGTGACGATGAGAGAGAAGCACCTGCACAGGCGTGTGCACAGGCGTGTGCACCAGAGTGCCAGGAAGGGGGGGGGCTGCACGCGGGTCAGGCAGTGGTTAAAACAGCTGTTGTAGGTTCCTGGTCAGTTTCTTGAAAGGAGAAGGAGCAACCAGAGAGCTTTGTCCCTCTCAGGGTGGAGCCTGTTGGCTTTCATGGTTCTGCTGTTTGACTAACGCTGTGTCTCCAATTAAAGGGCAGTTTTGATAAACACACACACTTCACTGTAATTATGCTCTGTGTGAGGCTCTAGGTCAAATGGATTTTTAGCACTTACTTTTGTCTTATATTATCCAGTTTTGCTGATTCAATCACTGTGCAGGTGAGGTGGGCGGGCGTTTCTGTCCCCCGGACACCGTGTGGGATGTGAGAGATGCTGAATCTCTTTTCCTTGTTCTGTTGCAGGTTTCAGCAAGCAGATGGTGGAAATCCTTCACAAACACAATATTCAGTTCAGCAGTTTTGATATCTTCTCAGATGAAGAAGTTCGACAGGGCCTCAAAACTTATTCTAATTGGCCCACCTACCCTCAGCTCTATGTTTCTGGGGAGCTAATAGGAGGACTTGACATAATTAAGGTTAGATTCTTTATAAAGACAACTTATTTAGAGCATACTTTTCTAAAGTGTTGTAATAAATTGAAAGCACATATTTCTTATTGTACCTCGGGATTTCCTTATGAGAACTCAGTATTTCTGATAGACATTTGTCAGGGCTCCACAGTGGGGTGGTCATGATGGTTTACGTTGTCATAATGTGCTTCTTTCAGGAGCTGGAAGCATCAGAAGAGCTAGATACAATTTGTCCCAAAGCACCCAAGTTAGAGGAACGGTAAGTGATGGGGGTCTGGCAGCAGTGTGCTCTGTGTATCTAACCAGTCTGTAAATCCTGTGTGGTTCTCTGAGTAGACACCAAACATTCAGTGCTTTCCTATTTGGGTCATAATGTTGTGGTCCTCAGCACCTAGTCTTGCAAACTTGGGATGCTCTCATTTGGACTGGAGATGTTTTAGCTTGAATTAGCGATTATGAAGAGTATATTTGATGCTGGAGAAATGTCGCTTTCAGTGGGTCCAGGGTCCTATTTGGTTCTTGCTCTTTTGTGTGAGCATAGCACCTCTGTTTTTATGTACAGCTCAAGTGCTGTGTTTAATCCCTAAATGTGGTAAGAGTTTAATGGGAAAAGCTAGGGTTCTCAGAGGCTTCTCTCTGCTGTAGTCAAAAAACTCAGGCAGACTCTGGAGCTGTGAAACCATCTTTCTATTTATGAGAGATTGCAGCCTGCTTTAGAAGTCTTGTAAAAATGGTGGATTTTGGTGTAGAGGGACATGTGAAGGAGGTTCTTTTGTAATAAATGTGAATTTATTAATTCACATTTTATATTAATAGTTAATTAAAAATAATTTGTGTTGAAATGCATCAGAGCTCAACAACTGTTAGTTGGTCCTTGAGTTTGTAATTTTCTTGCTATTTCACATTTTGAGAATTTCTACAAATACTTAATAAAGATCATTTGTCTGTATTTAATCCAAGTATTCCTTAGGAACAGTAAGGAGTCATGCTGGTTAATATGTCGTGCTGGCCTGGTGCCACTGGGCCACCTTTCTGTTGCGATGAGAAGATGGTGGTGTTGTGGATGTCACACAGGGACCCCTTTGTGGCCTTTATTGTGGCCCATGACGTCCTTGCCCCTGAGGCTGTGCTGCTGCTGTAGGGTGGCTCTGCAGCTCCCTCCCTGCATTGCCCTTGCTGCCCTGGCGGGTCTTCCTTAGGTCTTCTTTCCTCATGCTGCTTCCAGCTCTCCCTGCTTCAGGCACGCAGAGACCGACTAGAGCTGCATGCTGTGGGTAGTAATCTAAAGCGCTCCTCCAGCAGCATGAGGCGCATTCTGATAGCCGAGTGCCCTGTGATACAAGGATCTAGGTGGTTTGATCACCTGGTGAGTGGGCTTGGCTAGGTGTGTGTCCTGTTGGCCTGTGTGATCTGTACACATGACCAGCGTCAGCTTCTACAGGGTTCTGACCCGTGCTGCTTCTACAGCAGGAGAAGAATGAAGAGAAAATAAGACCCATCATCTGTACACTGATTTTCCAAAAGATTTGTGACTAAACTTTGTTTTATATTTGGGTCATTAACACTCGTGATAGATAGCAAGTTAGATTGTGCTTTTTGACAGGTGACATATAAAGTTAAGATGAGAAGTGTTGATTTTTCATGGTTAGTGGTGGTTGGAGGACTAAGATTTTGCTTTCTTATACTCACTGCCCTGCTGGTGTGAAGAGCATTGTGTACCATCATGATGGGAAGTGCTTGCTGCTTCATTTGGGCAACTGTAGATGGCTCGATGTACAGGCCCCCCATCGAATAATTCCTTGCTGAATTGGTTATTATTATTTTTTTAGTACTACAAGTTGATGGGCTTAAATTGCAACTTGAAAGAACATTCGTTGCCTTAAAAAGCCATATTATGTTTTACAGTGGCTCAGGGAGAGAATGAAATAAAAGAAAGTGTCAATGCTTGTGCTTGTTTAGTACCACTCAAAGCTGTGAGCCGTCATCCTCCTCTCCCTCAAATATGCCTGCTCCTCATGAAGCAGTGCGGAAGTGGTGTTTAATAATTGAGCTGAGCCGTTTTGTATCGTTTTCTCTCTTCAGGCTCAAAGTGCTGACCAATAAAGCTTCTGTGATGCTCTTTATGAAAGGAAACAAACAGGTAAAGCACTCAAAGATGGGTTGATTGGTAATCTCTTATGTGTTAACATCTGCAGCGAGGGGACAGTTAAGTCTTTTTTACTAGTTTAGCTAATGAAGCTGTAGTAGTATCAGGAAGTTATCCAGGCCTTAATTGGTGCTTATGGAGATCAAGCAAAGTAATCTCCATTTTGCTTGACTTTATCATCAGCATCCCAGCAGGGTGCATTTCTTTCTGCTGCCAAACTTTGTCAGCTGAAGTGGTCAACGCTGCCAGTCCCTTTTCCGAGGATGTGGACTGTGGGCAGATGTACGTCCCTGGTAGTCCTCAGGTTCTTGTCCTTAGGTCCACAGAGTAGGAAATAAATCCTGACAGTGGCCCTTGTGCTCTGAGGTAACGTGATTGGTTCTTGTAGTCTGATGAAAGTACATACTGAATTAGTTTATTAGGTCCCCTTGCGCTCGTTAAGTGGTGAAAACTGACTCTCTCCTGTGTTGGGATTAGATTGGTAATTTCAAAAAGCTAGTCCTGTCATTTCTCTTATATTTTGCAGTTAACAGTTGTTTCAGCTGTTCAACTTCAGGCAAGCAAAGCTGTGCAGTTCGCTTCCCCCTCAGGATAAGGAGGCTAACTCAGAAGGGTGAGGTAGTGGAGTGAGGAGCTGCCCTGCCCAGGCTCTGGACAAGCCACCATGGGCAGACGCCATAGAGACCCTTGCCTTCCTTGTGTCCTTTTGTAAATGGATCTATTAATGCCATGGTATCAACACAGTGAAGGCCATTAGTTAAAACAATTAACTCGTTAATGTAACTAGTGTGATGGGAGTAATAATAAGAAAGACATTAATATACATTTAGCATGTAGATAGCACTGTGTTAGGACATAGACTCTATAACTGGAACAATGCACAATGTTAATAACTTGTAGTAAGGATGAATGGTACTCTTGCTCCATTACTGTTGAAAGCAGACTTTCATTCTCCACATTTCTTGTTCCTGTCTAGGAAGAATTTGTATGTCTTGGAAATGGTGTCCTGGGGGCTTTTAAGTTGTTGTGTATTGTCAGTCTTTTTTCCCAGGGTAGCTGGGGCTTGGGAAATCTGCACTGAAATAAAGCATAGGATTTCAATCACTTCAAATAGCTGATGCCACAATGCAAAGATCTGGCTTAACTGTTTTATTGTTTTGCATAGAGCAAGAAAGAGTCAGGTGATTCTGTGTAGATGATCTGCATTTTATTTAGGGGACCATCCTGACCACAAAGGTTTTAAGCTGCTACATGTCACTCAAAAGGTTAAAGCCAAAGTCAGTGTGAAGGTTGTTTGGGATGATGTCAGAGGGGATGGAAGAAGCCCAGGAGCTGGGTCCACAGAGTGGGGGGGGGGGGGGGGGGAGGTCTAACTTGAGCACTCGCAGTGGCGCTGGCCACACTCACTGGGTCTGTGGGAAAAGATGCAATGTACTTTTTTTTTTTTTTTTTAATTTAGGAAGCAAAATGTGGATTTAGCAAACAAATTCTGGAAATACTGAATAGTACTGGGTATGTATATAAATTTTATGTTCCATTCTGCTACTGATAACTTCACAGTTTTAATGTTTAAACATATTTGCATAATACTTATTTATTGACACACATTTCTAATTTTTATAGTGTATTTTGAATGCTTTAACTTAGACCAAAAAGGAATTTTATGGTCCTTGTTCTCGCCATGCATAAGGAAATACAGGGAGACTATCACATAATCTAAGCATTTTTTGAAGTCTGTTCTTTCAGAGCTAGAAAGATGGCTCAGTGATTAAGTGTGTACTGTTCTTTAAGAATATGAGAGTTGGTTCCCAGTACCCATATCAGGCATCTCATAGCTGCCTGTAACTCAGGTCCTGGGGGACAGAAGGCCTCTGGCCTGCTTTGTGTGGAGTAAGGTGAGCTGTTTAAGTGTCTGCTCCTGGGTTGGAGCCGTTGGGATAGCTGTCCAGTGGGGACTCCCTGATTGAGTTTTGTGTTTAGAACCAGTCCATCTGTGTGGAGCTGTTTAGCACATGTTCTTTTGGATTTTCAAATGTTTGACATCTCTTGTTTCATGATTGCTTTTCAAATTGCAATATGTGTTCTGATCATGGTTTGTATAGCCAGCCTGTTCTCTGCAGTTGCAGATCTGAAGTTGCAGGACGGAAGGCAGTTTTGTAGCATAGTCTGAATATGACCTTTAAAACATGGCTCTTCTTAAAGCAAGGTTGGGGGTCAGCAAGATGGTATAGAGGGTAAAGGCACTTGTCCCCAAGGCTGATGCTCTTGAGTTTGATCCCTGGGACCCAACTAGTGGATGGAGAGAATTGACTCCTACAAATTGTCCTCTGACTGACACACACATATCTTGGTCTTCTACTGTGCCCATAAATACGTAAGAGAAGTTTGGCAGGTCCCACTGTAGCTAGTGTTGTCTATCAAAAGACTGAGTGATTTTGTCTCAGAATGACAAGCCTGACAGTGAAAGTCCTTCCCATTGCTTTATAGCAGGCTTTCTAGAGTAAGTTTTGTTAGCAGTGGACTGCTTTTCTTGACTATATTAAAAGCACTAGATAGATTTTATGTTTTTTGTTTAAAATGGACACCTGATAAAAATACTTTCTCCTTTTGCAGGGTTGAATATGAAACTTTTGATATACTGGAAGATGAAGAAGTACGTTCTAGGTTTCCTGTTTCAACCCATGTTTTAGCTTTGTTCACAAGGTCTGATGGGAAGGATTCAGTATTTCTGTTGTTCCTTTAGGTGCGCCAGGGATTAAAAACGTTCTCAAATTGGCCAACCTACCCTCAGCTGTATGTGAGAGGGGATCTTGTTGGAGGATTGGACATCGTCAAGGTAAGAGCTTTTCATCGCTATTCTCGAGAACTGGAATACATGATGTTTAAACATCCCGCTCCGGTGGTGTCCGTCTCCTCTTTTCGGCGGCCTCACACCCAGCCTCCTCTGTGGATGTGTCGCGGTTCATGCCTCCTTCTGCTCTGAGCCATCTTGAAAGCCTTTGAATGCTGCCAGCTGCTAGGGAGAGTTAACCCCTTAGCTGAGTGTCCAGATGACCTCAGAGCCACTGTACTAACTCCAGCACAGCCTCCTTCCCTCTTGTCAGACTATCTTTACCTGGTTCCTGTAGCATTAAGTTTTTTTGTATCTTCCGTATTTAAGTCTTTTTATCTCCATCCTTTGGGGCCCAACTTCTTCTGTAAATGTGCATTTCTCCTGCTAGGAACATTTCTCTGCTCTAAAATTCTTATGCGTCTTCATTTTTTGTTAATTGTAATTGTTTCTTTGGGTCATTTTCCTTTTCCCTTAATTGCCCTTAACGATGCAGGCGTGAGGAGGAGGACTAGGAGATCATGGTCTGTCTCAGCCTTCCCAGTTCTGAGATTACGGGTATGAGCTATCAAAGCTGCTCTTACATTACTTCAAATCCTTCCTGATGCTCTGTTTATTTTAGGAACTTGTAAATGGTTATTAGTTTAAAAACTTGTTTCTCTTGTCTTTTAAGCGGGCCTGGCATTTCTTTTTAGTTTTTCGAAACAAGAGTTTCTCTGTGTAGCCTTGGCTGTCCTGGAACTCCTTCTGTAGTCTAGGTTGGCTTCTGATTGCCTACCTCTGCCTCTTGAGTGGTGACATTTGCTGCCAATGCCTGGCAACGGACCTGACATTTTTAAATGTGCGACAAGGTGGCCTTATCCAAGAGTAACTGTGTTTATTAGTTGTGTTGGTTACTGTAAACTTACCAAGGGAAGTTGCAGCTTTCATGGCCTTTGTCTACCCGACTGCTGTCCACCTTAGCCAGTGTGTTGAGGGTGTAACCAGCAGGTGGTGGGCCAGCTCCTCCTCCCGGGCAGGATATTGCCCTCTGGCCTTCTGATTGTTTCTCTGAGTTTTAAGTGGAAAAAACCAAAACAAAACATAATTAACATTATAAAGTAAAACCTTTAAAAACAGGCTTTCATAATATGGACAAACTCAATCTCTGGACCAGCCAACAGTCTATGAAATCAGGGCAGAAGGCAGCTTTAGGGATGCTTTGCCCTGCTATTGCAAGGCAGGCTTTATTTTCTGCCAAGTGCAGAGTTTGATGGCACTTTGACATTGAGGTAGGGGCAAAAATAAGGCAGAGATGGAATTTTCCTAGTCAATGGTCTCTTTCCTGGAGGAAAAGAAAGCACTGTAGCTTTTAGGGGCCCCGAGGCAACAAGGTAAGGGTGCACTTGTTACTTTAACATCTAGGTGCACACATAGCATATGCAGGTAGACTTCTTATTAAGTCACAAACTATCTTTATATCCCAGATGCTTTTGAGCCTGTTCTTGTCTGAATGTCTCACAGTCCATGCCTTAGCCAAAGGGTCTTAGGAGACCAGGAAGTAGTTGAAACCTTTCTCCCGAAGACTGTATGACTTTTACAATCCCTTCTCAGAACACATGCATTTGCAAGTTGATGCTACTGCTCCTTCTCTTTGTGAACTGTCGCAGTTCGTGGAACTGTCACTTTGTGTTTTCTGCGGAGTGCAGTTTTTCATCTGTTCATTAATACACATTCCATACAGTAACTCTGATTGGCTTCTGTTAGAGCACTGGTACTTGTAACTCAGTGACTTGTTCAGTCTGAGATCCTGGGAAAGGCAGCTACTGACAGGCTGTGGATGAGCTGAGGAGCTCTTAGACTTGGGGCCCTTGGTTGAGTGTCTTCAAATGCCTAGAGAAGATCTGTGAGCTGCCTGCTCTGAGGAGAGAGAAGCTCTCCAGTAGTCTCAGAGGGAAGGATTCCTCTTATGTAGAGTTCATCTCCTTTCCACCATAGCTTAGGTATAAATGTGGAAATCAGAAGAGTGAACAGTGATGCAGCATGGTGCTAGCTTGTATAGGAAAGACTTGAAAGACCCTGCCCCGGCCTGCGGGGGTTTTTGACAGGGGACCCTAGGGAGAGAAGGGCAGAGAAATAGGACAGGAGACGCAAAGAACGAGGCCAAGACCAACTTGTTCAAGGTCCCCCCACCAACTGTATTTTCTTAGGCAACATATACAGGCAGGGGAAGAAGAAAGGCCAGTGGGATTCTTCACGTAGCCCGGGCTTTCTGCCAAGGTGAATCTCTGGCAGCTGTAAAATGTTTTCGTCTTCTGGGAGGGCACAGTGACCATTGATCACCCGATCTCTCCAAGGTCTGTAGCTGAGGAGAAGTCAAAACCTAAGCCTATCTTTAAAATGAACTCTAAACATAAAGTAAGGTCAGTTTGACTCCTGGCAAGACCTGATGCTATTGAAGGCTACCTGATGAGTTACGGACCTGAACTCGGGCTGCCTGGGCTTAGTGGTTTTGTGTTCACTAATGTATTGGTTTAGAACTCCATTTAACTTTGTAACCTGAGATTGTTTGCCAGCCCTCCCTACCATATGTGAGTTCTATGTACAGATTCTACTACTGAAGATATATATATCTTCCGTACACACACACACACACACACACACACACACACACGATTTAATCTGTAGAATTGAGACTTGGTAGTGTATTTAATCTTTAAATAATTAAGTTGCCTTTAATCCCAACATTTGGCATGCAAAGGCAGTGGCAAATTATTATCTTCTGTAAGGAATGAGCCCAAAGTCAGTCTCCATGAATACAAAAAAATGACTATTTAGTTTTAAAATAAATGCTAACCTACAATTTGTGTTCAGCAGAGCGAGGAGGGGAAAGAGAGACTTGAGCCCAGGGCCTTGGCATGTTTGGCCATTGTTCTACTGCTGAGCCTTGTATTCTGTTTTATGGTGTAAGAATGTTGGCATATTGACAGCTTGTAGGTTTAATTGAGTGTGTGTCCTTTTGGTGTCAGCTAAGGGGAAAGCTTGTTGCTTAGGTACTTTCTTCCTACGACCATAGACTTTCTCTCCTTTCTCTCATCACATGCTTTTTTTTTTTTAAATTTTAGGAACTGAAAGACAACGGTGAATTGCTGCCTATACTGAAAGGAGAAAATTAGTGAGCATGGAGCATGGTGTCCAAGGACTGCAAGAAGTATTTGATTACCGTGGAACAACTGACAACTGGTCCTGACAGTGGACAAAGAGTAGAAATCCCACACACTCAGCTGTGCTCAATGTGCTTCACGAAGCTGTGCTGAAGAAACATGTTACATTTTCCAAGAAACAGAGAAGTCAATAAACTCTTCAGAGTCAGCTAACAATGATCGTGTGTGCAATGTGTCTTCGTAACGTACAGTCACTGTCACTGATTTCTTTAAATCCTTTTCTTAGTGCACAGGCCTCTTGTAACAATTAGGGAAGGCCGCATCACACAGTGAAGGCCTCTTACAAGCAGAGTGCTGTAGAGCTTAGATAACTCCTGTACCAGTCCAATAGCTCCCCTCACTGGCCAGAGAGCTCCTCACAGCCCTGGAAAATGCAGCCCAAAAGTTTATCATGCTGGCAATGATGAGTTCCATACGGTGCAGAAAACCAGAACTCCCGTGTACCAGCATCCAGAAGAGGGAGCAGTAGTGGCTGTTGAGGCTTCATTGCAATGAATGTGCTAATTTTGCCTTCCAGTAGGTGGAGAATATTCTAAAAGCCATGGAAAATCTAAATGTTGTCCCCCCCCCCACCCCCCACCCCGCCCCCAACTTTGCATGCCTTAAGACACACGTGTCCCATTAGGCTTTGCTGTACAACCCTTTCTTAGGATTTCTGACTTCACAGCTGTGAAGGGGATCTCGGTATTTGCTGCCTGTGGGCTGTTGTTCTTAACTGATCATGGCCTGCTAATGTGGGCTGGGAGGCACTGTGGTGCAAAGGAAAGCAGTGTGTGTCAGTGAGTGATGAGAGCAGTGAGTGCGGAGTGAGACCCCAGCCTCTCCAGAGCTCCTACAGAGACTGCTGCCTGTTGCCCTGGGTCCTGTGGCTTAAGGTGGAGGAGTTGAAGCACACAGGTCTGAGAGGTGGTTGGGGCCTGGCTTCCTAAGCTTGGGATGCCTATGAGGGATTTGATGGAAAACAAGGCTCTTCATTTCCACTCAAAGAAAACCATTGGGTAGGTGAAACTTTTAAATGCAGGCAGATGTAAGTATCTTTTGAGTTCTTACCAAGGCTTCCTGTGTGTCTCATGGTGTCTGACCATATTAGTTACTGTCCTTTTGCTGAGATAAAACACTGCTACCAAGGCAGTTTCTAGAAGAAAGTACTTTCTTGGTCAGGGAGATAGGTGATGGTGGTAAGCCGTAGGCACCGTGTCTGGAGCAGAAGCTGAGGACTCACAGTTGGAACCTAAGCATGGAGCTGAGAGATAAGCAGAACGGAGCAAACCTTAAGACTCCCATCTCCAGTGACGAACATCCCCAAACAAGGCCGCCTGAGCCTCCAAACAGCACCCGCAACGGGAGTGTACTGGCTGGTTTTGTGCGTCAACTTGACACAGGCTGGAGTTATCACAGAGAAAGGAGTTTGAGTTGGGGAAGTGCCCCCATGTGATCCATCTGTGGGGCATTTTCTCAATTAGTGATCAAGGATGGAGGGCTCCTTGTGGGTTTTACCATCCCTGGGCTGGTATTCTTGGGTTCTATAAGAGAGCAAGCTGAGAGCTGGGCAGTGGTGGCACACGCCTTTAATCCCAGCACTTGGGAGGCAGACGCAGGTGGATTTCTGAGTTCGAGGTCAGCATTGTCTACAGAGTGAGTTCCAGGACAGCCAGGGCTACAACAGAGAAACCCTGTCTCGAAAAAGAGGAAAAGAAAAAAAAAAAAAAAAAAAAAGAAAGCTGAGCAAGCCAGAGGAAGCAAGCCAGTAAGTACCATCCCTCCATGCCTCTGCATCAGCTTCTGCTTCCTGACCTGCTTGAGTTCCAGACCTGACTTCCTTTGGTGATGAAAAGTAGTGTGGAAAGTGTAAGCTGAATAAACCCTTTCCTCCCCAACTTGCTTCTTGGTCATGATGTTTGTGCAGGAATAGAAACCCTGACTAAGACAGTAAGGAAGTTTCAAGAGCCACCTGATAAAGCAGTCTTTATCTCAGTAGGAAGACTGGTTTTCTGGTTTTCTTTAGTCTTCCCAAACTGGAATTATTTGTACATGGCCTTTGTGATTTTTTTTTTTTGTCTGCCAGTGCCTCCTGTCCTATTCCATCACCCTCACCTTATGCTGTGTGTTCCACTTTCTTTTCTGTTGTGATAGGACACCGTGACAAAAATAACTTCAGGGAGAAGTTTATTTGGCTTACAGTAGGGAAGCCAGTGTGGGAACTGGAAGCAGCAAAGGCAGGGTGAAAATGAATGCATTGAAGTCCACTTGGGTTCTAGAGTTCAGTTCTACAGCATCTGCCACACCTATTCATTTCCTGAGGAAAGGCTGCAGTGCTTGGATGTCTTATTGGGTGTCTGTTGCTTCTAAGTGTGTGCTGTGTGGAGTTGAGCAAGTTTGGACATGTCTGAACCCCCAAATGGGACATTGGTGCCATCTCGTCCAAGGCCAAAGGAACATTCCAGAAGAGGGAGTGGAGGAGGGTCGGAGGCAGGGGCTGGATGGGAAGAAGGGTCAGGAGGAGGAGGGGAATGAGCACAGTGGGCGTGGCTTATATACAAGGACAACATTGTGAGAAGTCAAAATTCATGCCCAAAATAGTATAACAAGCTCAAAGTCTATGGCTGTGGAGAGGTATACATATAACACCTATCCTGACAATTGAAGCGGAGGCTCAGAGCTTAAGATTTTCTGGGCTTGGTGACAAGTTTTTAATCTGGAAGGACCAGGAGGGAGATGGAGGCAGTCCAGAGTTACCCTGACATGAGACGGCTGAGAGGACGGCACAGGACTTAAGAGTGCATACTGCTCTTGCAGAGGACCCTGTTTGATTCCCAGAACCCATGCCAGGTGCCTCAGAACCGCGTGTGTCATTTGAGGGCAGTTGTATATAATTATAGATAACCAGGTGCACATACCTACGCACCAAGACAGCCATATGCACAAAATGAAAAATTGTGAAAGAAAGCCAAAAATGCCTAACATTTCAACATGAAAGAAGATTTCATTTCTGATGAAATTTTAAAATCATTTTTCTTAAAAATGGAAAACTGGGACTTGTTACCAAATTCAAACATTTCCGAATAAAAACGACTTAGTTTTTTGCAAGCACACCCCCCGTTACTGCACATGTCTGGTGTCACAGGAACGAACAGCCCCAGTTGAAACGGTGCTCTAGCTAAGTCTTCATAGCTGGTCTTCACAGCTATTCAGATCTGAAGGACTCCTGGTAAGCTGGTTTTAGGGACTCGAAAGGGCTGGACATAGACCAGGTCATTATTGACCCTTATCCCAAACCTGGTATCCTGCAGGAGGAATAGTGGTGTGTGGAAGTTCCCCTGCAAGGGCCCTTGCTTTTTGGATTTATTCATTGCATGTGCATGTGTGTTTTGCTTGCATGTGTATCTGGGTGGGTACCATGTGTGTGCTTGGTGCCCGTGGAGGTCACCAAGAAGAGGGTGTCAGCTTCCCTGGAAGAGGGTGCAGGGCTGCTCATGAGCATCATGAGTGCCGGGGACCAAATCCATGGCTTCAGCAAGAACCACCGAGCCATCTCTCCAGCCCTCTATTGTGTTTTGATGTGGGGAGCCCAGGCTGGGGCAGCGTAGCCTCACTGCCTGCCTCTGCCTTCTGTGTGAGCCATCAGGTTAGCATCAGCAGCTGCCATTCAAGCCAGGCACATGTCCAGCCCTGGGCTATGCCTGAAGCACTGTGTGCATTCTACAGGAGAGCTGTGCCATCTAGCGGGAAAGGAAAGGCCTCTGGTTCTGAATGGTGTGTGTGTGTGTGTGTGTGTGTGTGTGTTTAGCCCTGGGTCAGGAGTAGGGTGGATTCAAAAGCTCCATGGCCTGGCACATTTCTGATTCTAAATGTGTTTTTTATGCTGCCCCACTCTCATCTAAATGGCTACCAGTGACTAATTATTAAACACACCCAATAGTTCTTTAAAAAAAAATCACACTTAATTCGAAGAAGTTGCAATTTCCCCACACGGACACTAGATGGGGAGCTTGCCTGATGATGATCATGACCTGGGTGTGGTGATGCTTGTCTGGGAAGAAGAGGAGATTGGTTGGTAATTTGGGGGCGTTAAACAAGTTTTGATGCTACCGGGCCAAGTTTCTCCTCAAAAGCAATGGCCGTAGCATGCTGAAAAAGCTAGAAGAAGGTCAGAGGCCTTCAGATGCCTACCGTCGACCCCACCCCCATAGTCAAGCATTCTCTTTCTATTTCACTGAGATGTGTCTCCTTCTGTAGCTGTATTTGCCAGTCGTGTCAGAAGGGTCTTATTCATAAATTATGAGCACCTGCCACACAAGGTGTCTACCACACTGCAGAGGGCAGCAAGGTCCAGGATGGGCTTAGATGAAGGTCTGGGCTTGGGGATGGTGGCCACAGGGCAGCCTGGCACCAGTGTCCTGTCCCATTGTGAACTCTGTGGCACAGAGAGGAAATGCACTTGGACGTAAGTATGCACCTGAGGAAAAGGACACTGGGGACACTCCAGGGAGTGGTGGTGGGTGTTGCCCCGCCTGATACCCACAGCCGAGACCTGGAGTTGCCTGGAGGTCCTCTTCAGAGCTGTCCTCCTCCATCTCCTGGGAAGGAGCCTCTGATTCCTGTGGCGCTTGCACGAATCATCTGCTGTGTGAGCTGTGGCCCCTTCCTTGTTCAGGAAGCAGGAAGGAACTGTCTCTAAAGGTGGACCGGGAATAAAGCTTTCTCCCGGCTCCCTCTTCGCTTGTGGATTTCTTTTCATTCTTCTCTCATATGTTGCATCCCAGCAACAGTCTTCCCTCCCTCTCCTCCCCCAGCCTCTGCCCATCCCCCCTCCTGCTGTACTTCTCCCTCAGATCCCCTTCCCCTCAGAAAAGACCAGGCTTCCCAGGGAATCAACCAGACCTGGCACAGCACGCTATATAATAAGAGCAGGCATGTACCATCACGTCAAGGCTGGGCAAGGCAACCTAGTAAGGGGAGGGGGAAGAGTCCCACGAGCAGGCAAAAGAGTCAGGGACAGTCTCCCTCCCACTGTTAGGAGCGCCGCAAGAACCCCAAGCCACCCAGCCCTAACATGGCTGTAGGTCAGACCCCTAGCCTCCCTGATCTCTGTGAGCCCCGATGAGTCCCCACCATTTGCTTCTGTGGACTGTGTTCTTGTGGTGTGTCCCTGACCTTTCTGGCTCTTTCCTCCAACCTGTCCCCTCGAGACTCCCACCCACATCCCCCGCCCTGAGGTTCCGCTGTGGGACTCTGCTTCTGCCCTGTCAGTTGCTGGGTGAAGTTTCTCTGGTCTCTTCAGGCAGGAACAAACTGTAGGTTGAGGGTTTTGTGGCTGGGTTGGTTCACTTGCGGCTTTGATGTGCTGTACAGTGTTACGAATAAGGACAACGCGAGCATAGGCGTTTTCTCGCTGTCCGTTGTGCACGGTGATTCTTAAACACAAACACAAGAATGTTTAACTTGTAGGTGACACGTTTGTCTAGCACAGCCTCTGTGGGAATGAATGGTGGGTTTCGCTTGGTCTGCATGGCCCCTTCACACTCTTCCTTTGGTGTGGGATGAGTAGGATGCGGACTGTGAGCGGGTGGGTTGCTTCCGGGTTCTTTGTGAAAGGGAAGGGTTGGTGTAGTCAAGATACACATCTCGCTGATGTCACAAGCTCCGGGGCTGCCACGCTTAGGATGTTCTTGCTCTCTGCAACGTCATTGCCACGTGATAGGGAGGCGTGGTTGCTGAGCTGACACCTCTCTCGGTGCCTGCCAGGGGGTAGCACCGGGTTTCCTCACATCCTCTGTCCACCGTCGGACTTGACCCTAGAGAACTGCAACTGCCTTCTTTCCCAAGATATACACATGGGCTGTTGTTGACCCCTCACATCCTGGGGCTGGGGTAAGGAGGGGCCTTAGGTGCCAGGGGACCCGGGCCCAAATCCCAGCTATAGTACATTTTGTGTGACCTTGCTGGGTCTTGCTCTGGGTCTGAGCTCCCACGCATCGTGGTCCACTAGGATTCTGTACTGGGGTATGGGCCTTACTGCCATCAAGGATGTTCTGCTGCCAAGCTTGACGCTGCACCTATGGTAAGTCTAGAGGCTAGACAGGAGGTTGGGAATGACAGCATCAGAGCCCTCTGCGTGCACAACCCGAGGATGCCGTGGCCACAGGCTAAGATTCTTCCCATCGTGTGCATGGCCGAGGAGGGTCCAATCTGCTGGGATCTTCTGTGGTTCTCTCCCTAAACCTGATCAAGGAGTTCATGGAGGGGTCTGTTATGACCAGCGGGGCCGTGCAGGCAGTTGCCCGCCGGTCATAATAGGGTCTGCACTTGACTGACTGTCAGTACCACTTGTCATGGGGGAAGCCTTGTTCAGGGAACATTCCTGCCGGAGCACACGTTATACCTATAGCTGGCTCAAAACAGCCAAGACACACATGGTGTCATCAGGCAGTGACCCAAGTACTCAATTCAGCACGAGTCACTGCTGTCTCAACACCACGGTACAGGAGGAAATAGGTTAAGCAAATTGCTCAAGGTCGCAGTACTTGGTGTAGCTGGGATTTGACTCTCTGTCTCAAGCCATGCTTCCAATTGGCCTCTTATCTCGAACAGGATGTGGAGTTCTAGTCCATTTGTGTCACTTGGGGGGGGGGAGTACAGTTGTAGCCCTCAAGGGTCAAGGCCAATGGTAGGTAGAGGATGGGAGGGGCTGGATCTTCTCCGTTGGCCTAAGAGAAGCCAAAGATGAGGATGGCTCTGCAGAGGGTGGGGCGTGCACTTCCAGCTGCCAGGAGAGTAGGCTTGAGTTGCTAAGCACAGGACCCAACAGATGCTCCCTGTCCAGGCACCTCGACAAACAGCTACTACATGAATTAGAATGGGTGCTAGCACCTCTGGGTGCTAGTCTCCATCAGGGTAGATTGGCACCTCCTGTGAGTTTTGTTCTTGTGCTCTCTCCTCAAGGGCACAGGGGAGGATGCACAGCCTGCAGGAAATCAGCATTGTCTATGGCTTTGAAGGTCTGTGGAGATGAGCGCATACCTCATTAACGCCTGCTCCTGGAGCAGTAAGATGGGGAATGCGCCACGCTGGAGGGGTCATCCCCAGACTGCTGGATCTCTGGTGGTCCAGGGCTGTCTATTTGCTCCCTGTGTGACTGCCCAGCTGGTCCTGACTGACTGAGGTCCCTGTTCTTGGCTGTCGGAGGCCCTTGGTGTTCAGACCCGGCTTGGGGGAGCAGTCAATCCTCAACACCGTGACGGGTAGTGATAGGCAATGCCGGGTTTCCTGTGCAAATTCAGCTTCTCTGTCCCCGAGGTCCACTTGTAACTTTGCAGAAACTAGCCTGGTATCCTTCGCACCTGGTCACCACTGGGCTATGAATGTCACAATCAGCTCCTGGCTATAGGAGGCAGCGACAGGTGGTGATCGTGTCTGTCCACGCGAGGGCGCTGCGCACCGTGGGCCGGATCAGCCGCGCTGTCTGCGAGGGCGACCTTTGGACACCAGGGGGCGCGCGAGGACCAAGTCTAGCGCAGCACGGACAGGAGTGCGGTCTGTCCCTCCCGTCTCGCCTCCGCTCCAGTATTGGAACTGCTTGTTTTGAAATTCTACCTCCCGTTTCCTTTACAGATAAAGCATGTGGAAAATTGAGGTTGACTAGCTGGGGAGCAGAGTTCACAGACCTGTGTGGCTGTCTCCTGTTGTCTGCCCTGTTACCTGTTCGAATATCAGAGCTGACACCGCCCTGCCCCCAACCCCATGCATCCTGTCCCCAATCTCCTGGTCCTTGGAAGTCACCTAGATGGCGCTGCTGCTTTGCACCCGCGGAAGCCAGCATCAACCCTGTGGAGCGAAGCCATCAGCTCAGCCTAGGCTTTCAGGTGCATAGGTGGAACACCTCACACCGATTCCCCCGGCTCAGCTTCACAGAGGTCACACCATAGAGTAAGATGCCACTGTCTCATTGCATCATAAGACGGTACTGTCCCTATGATCTCTCACAGCCTGAAGACATTTGTGGATGTCTTCACGGTGACACAATCATCTTCCTCTTTCCATACTGTGTTGCCTGGAGATCAGAGACAGTTCACACCTGAGCGGCAGGCATCTTTAGGGGTTCTGTTGGGGGAATTTTTGGATATTCGTCTCTTTACCCTGCTTATTCTTTTGTCTAGCCATTCGTTCACATCAGGGCGTGCTTACCGGTATTTTATACCTGCTGTGGAGTTCTGCTCTCTGGGCATGACATGACCAAGGCCATCTCAAAATCATTAGCGGTTCCAATTATCTGCATAAGACCCTTGGCCATTAACATTCCCGCAAGGCTGGTGGGGCTGATAAGATATGGCTCAGGAGGCTGTGCTTGAGAGAAGGATATAATTGATTAACAGTTAGGAGCACTCTTCTTTGGAGGTATGGCTGTCCATAAACGGCTCTTGTTTCTGAACTCCAGTTAAATGTAATGATTAGTCAAGGTAGATTTTGCAGGTGTGGGCTCTTTGGACTATTGCTGGCACCCTGTCTGGAGGGACATTCATGTCTCCCCATGCAAAGTTTAGCAACAATAGCCAAGGGAGTGAGGGTGTGGTCGCGGAATGGTAGGCGTGGCCACAGGAGTGTGGGAGGCGGGGCTTGTGGTATACCCATGGGCCTCTGTGTGTGTGTCCCGATTCTAGTCTTTTTGAAATGGAATGGTTCAAAGGAGAAAAAAACCAAGGCAGGTTTAGGATAAACAGTGTTGCCAAAACATGCTGAGGATAGCCCCTCACCGTAGTCTGGTCGCTATAGTAAGAAAGGCTGGGTGGCGTGATTGCTCTCGGTTTATCCATCGCTGCCTCTGTTCACTGTTCTAATGTCTATGGTCATGCCAAGAGTTCTTGGGACACAGGTGTGGCTCCTGTTGACATCCCTTATCCCAGTGCCCTTGCTTAGTGGACTCAAGCTGAGAGCCCTAGCCTTGCCTTTTTAAGTGATGTCCTCACAGGGTGCATCCTTAATGTCTTTCACTGGCCCCCAACATGGACAGGGCTGCCAGGTGTCCTGTAGAAACCTTTTCATCTGATCTGCCAGATGATTGAACCTGTGCCTACAGAGTCATTTGCTCGGAGCTGTCTCTCCTCTCTTGGGACACACCTATTTTCTTTGGATGGCCATCTGCTCCGGGGTGATGGATTGTAAGCGAATCCTGTCTGTCTTGGAAGAAGGTATTTGCTTGGCAGTTAACAAAGGGTTTTAATTAAAGAGAAAAGAATCATTTTGGCAAACTAGTTTTGCTCCTAAACTCAAGTGATCTGTCAAAGTTATAAGTTTGGTTCATTTCCACATAAGTCTCACTGTTTGGGGGAATTCACCCTAGAATCTGTGGGAGACAGAGTTCCAAGTCCAGGTATCCTGGAGAGAGCTCTTCTCTCTCTCCCCCATCCCCCGTGGAATTCTCCAAAGCTGTGCCCGTCTCTACCCCAGGTTTCCAATATGTCTGGACCTTGCCTTGACCCCTTCTCTGGGCATGCGCACTTTTCACCTTGGCCCAGCCGGCCGTGACATGGCTGGTCTCAGCTGTCTTGTGCTTTCTGCAAGTGCTGTTTAGTTTTTGTCAAACTGACACAAATCTACACGTAAGCCTGGGAAGAGGGAATCTCAACAGAGGAACGGTCTCTACCAGGTTGTCTTATGAGTACGCTGTACTGAGTCCTGCCTCTCCGTGGGGATACCCGGACTCTGCGGACATGTTGCTGGGAGAAGGCAGGGCAAAGTTCGAAACTGGTGGTCCGCAGTGGTTCCAGATTTCCTCTCTGGGTACCCGGGCACCTCCAGCATACCGCTGAGAGAAGGAGTTAGGAGCTGAGGTCCATGGTCTAACCTTTCATCCATGTGCCAGGCAGGAGGGCAAAGGTAGAGCCCAGGGTGAGCAAAATGATTGGAAGCGAGGGCGGAGAGTACCAGAGCGGTGAGAGGGAGAAAGCCTTCCTCGGGAGTCACAGACTGTGTGCCTTAGTGCTTCGATCCTTAATGAAGCCGCTCTCTGAGACAATCCCTGCTCGCTCACATTGCTTTATTTGATGATGGAGGTAAACACACACATACCAGGGATTATTTACTTTTTGTGGGAAGGAATACCCAGGAAGAGAAAGTCACTGAACTATTTAGAGACCTCATTAGCATGGAGAAGAACCCCAGGGTGATACTATGGTCCTCTTAGTGGGGTGTCATGGTTATGTGTCCCAGAGCATGTACAGAGATGGGTAGAGAAGGACTCTACTTCTGCCATCAAATCTCTGAGATTCCTGGGGTTTGAACTCATTCAGCCTTACCAGTTTTTATGCCTGTCTGGTAGAATGGTCCCAAATACCCTGAATGAATATGCCTGTGAGGTATTTTCTTGATTGCAAATTAATATAGAAGGGCCCAGCCCACAATGGGCAGTGCTATCTCTAGGCAGGTGGGCCTGCTCTGTATAAGAAAACAGGATGATTGATTGCTCTAGCTAGTACTTAAAATACTGTATTGAAGAGGTAGGGAGAGAGTGGACAGCCTTTTCTTGTCCCTGATTTTAGTAGAATTGCTCTAAGTTTCTCTCCATTTAATTTGATGGTGGCAATTGGCTTGCTGTATATTGCTTTTATTGTATTGTATTGTGTGCCTTGTATCTCTGATCTCTCCAAGGTTTTTAACATGAAGGAGTGTTGGGTTTTGTCAAAGGCTTTTTCAGCGTCTAATGAGATGATCATGTGGTTTTTTTTTCCCCTTTCGGTTTGTTTGTATGATGGATCATGTTCATGGGTTTTCATATGCTCAAGCACCTCTGCATCCCTGGGATGCAGCCTCCTTGCATATGCTGGATGTTGTCTTTGACGTGTTCTTGGATTTGGTTTGCAAGTATTTTATTGAGTATTTTTGCATTAATCTTTATAAGGGAGATTGGCCTGAAATTCTCTTTCTTTGTTGAGTTGTGTGGTTTAGGTATCAGCCTGACTGTGGCCTCATAGAATGAATGAGTTTGGCAATGTTCTTTCTGTTTCTATTTTGTGGAATAGTTTGAGATGCATTGGTATTAGCTCTTCTTTGAAAGTCTGGTAGAATTCTGTGCAAAAACCATCTGCCCCTGGGCTTTATTTTTGGTTGGGAGACTTTAATAACTGCTTTTATTTCCGTAGGGGTTATAGGACTATTTATATAGTCCTATATTTATAGTTTACCTGATCTTGATTTGACTTTAGTAATTTGTGTCTGTGTAGAAAATCATTTATTTTATTTAGATTTTCCAATTTTGTGGAGTACAGGCTTTTGGAATAAGCCCTAACGACTCTTTGGATTTCCTCGGTGTCTGTTGTTATGTTTCCCTTTTGATTCCTGATTTTGTTTATTTGGATATTGTCTCTCTACCTTTTAGTTATTGGCTAAGGGTTTGTCTATCTAGTTGGTTTTCTCAAAGAACCAGCTCTTGGTTTTGTTGATTCTTTGTATGTTTGAAGACAGGAGCCTAGCATAACTGTCCTCTGAGGGGCTCCACCCTGCAGCCAATGGAAAGAGATGCAGAGGCCCACAGCCAAACACTAGATGGAGCTTGGGGAGTCTTTGGAGAAGTTGAGGGAAGGATTGAGGGACCCGAGGTGGACAGGGTTTCCATAGGAAGACCAACAGAGACAACTAACCTAAACCCTTGGGGCCTCCCAGAGACTGAGCTACCAACCAAAGAACTGAGCACAGGCTGGACCTTGCCCCTCCCCCACATACCTAGCGGGTGTGCCGCTTGGTCTTCATGCGGGTCTCCCAACAACTGGAGCAGGGGCTGTCCCTGAATCTGGAGCACACATTCACTGCTCCCTCCTTGCCCCTCCCAGGCTCCACCCACAGGACTTCCCTCTGGGTCTTGTTCCATCTACTGGTGGAAGTGGGGTAGGGGGAGGTGTTGGGGGTTGGTTGTGATATCCAGAGGGGGGCTCCCCTTCTCAAAGGAGAAGGGGAGGGAGGAATGGGGGAAGGATCTACATGAGAAGGTACTGGGAGGAGAGGGGGCTTATACTGTAATGTAAAGCAGGTGAATAAATAAATAAAACCAAAAAAAAAAAAAAAAAAAAAACCAAACACCAAAACAAAACAATAGAAAGCAGGGTGAATAAGTTAAGGTAAACAAGCCAGGAAGCAGCATTCCTCGTGGTCTCTGCTCCGTGTCTGCCTTGAGCTCCTGGCTTTCCAGGACGGAGGGCTGTAACCTGTAAGACGTAAAAAGCCCCCCTTCCCTCCCCAAGTTGCTTTGACTCAAAGTGTCTGTCACAGCAACAGAAAGGTGTATACATTCCATGTACCAGCAGAGGGGACTTTGGGAACTTTTGACCCCATCCTCCCGATGCTGGGAATTA
This sequence comes from Apodemus sylvaticus, assembly GCF_947179515.1. Lineage (NCBI taxonomy): Eukaryota > Metazoa > Chordata > Mammalia > Rodentia > Muridae > Apodemus > Apodemus sylvaticus. The sequence continues at coordinate 68,015,197 of NC_067472.1, read as the reverse complement.
AACCCACAGCGTTAAACACGCTAGACAGGCACTGGACCGTGAGTTACGTTCCCACCCGCCTAGGAATTTTTCGAGATGGTTGTTGGTCCCCAGAGAATGGAAAGAAATGGTGACTTTCAGTCAGTTTTCCCCAAGAGGAGCATCTTGCAAAATTGAAGGTATCGCTCAGTGGACGGGCATTTGCTTAGCAATGCAAAGGCCCGGGATTTGATTCCTGGCCCTGCAAATCAAAGCCCCACACAGCAGCGATACAACCCTGACCAAATTGCTCTCTCAATGCAGTGACGCGATCCTCACTCAAAGTTGCCCATTCTCTGTGTGTGGACCAAGCGTGTAGCTCATGCGCCTGCCTTCACAGTCAGTTACAAGCAGCCTGTTTCCAGAACAGGCTCTTTCCACAGGTCAGGACACATTCACTGCTCCCTCCTTGCCCCTACCAGGCTCCACCCACAGGACTTCCCTGTGGCTCCTGAGTCACAGTCATGGGCCCTCTGCCTCTGCCCGTGGCCTGCTTCAGCATGGCCCCCTCCCCCTCTACTCGCCTTGCACGTTTCTGCTGCACCATACCTCACAAAGACCTAACTATTTTTGTCTTTTGCTACTTCTCTTCCTGTTTGTCTTTTTCTCCCCCAGTGTCTATCTTAATCCCTGTTTTTTCTCTCTCCTTATCCATCCTGTGTATTAGGTCCATCTCTTACCTCTTTCCAAACACTCCCATATTGCTGGACAGAGGCCACAGTCCAGAGGACAGTGGCTGTCACTGAATGTGCATCCTACGCCATCCCTTTCCTGAGCTGGGTGGGGTCAGGGAGCCAGGTCACCCTGGACAGCATCCTGGACAGCATCACTTAGTGCCAGCTCCAGGTCTTTCTTTTTTTTTTTTTATTCATCCTGGTCTCAAACTCTCTCTCAGTCCTTCGGACCACCTCCCAAGTACTACATACAATAACAGACATATACCACCGCAGACACACCCATCCTTGGCTATCTTTTAAAATCAAACACGGTGGAACGTCCCTCACCCCAGGCATCTGCATCAACCGTGAGCAGGGCCAGCTGCCCATTTATTATTGAACTGAGGGTATCTTTGGTTACCTTGCAAGACCGTGAGTAACTGATTTCAGATTTAGCACAAAACAGACACTGTGAGAAAGTCATTGAGTCTTGGCGTTGTGAGCTCTTCGCCGTAGCCTTTGTGCTTTCTGAGGTGTGCTGATGACCCCAGGCAGTAGGGAAGGGCTGTTCCATCTGGAGGTTCATGGCGCACCAGATTTATTGGAGCAGCCTTTTAAGGGGTGCCTGGGAAGACGACACTCCAATAAAAAGCTCACTGGTTCTCTGTGAAAAGTTGGATTTGCAGCATGTTGAGAAGGCAATTTGGTTTCATTCCCTCTAAGTGCCCCGTGTATTACAGATGTAGATGGCCCCCAGAGGCCCCCAGCGGGCTAATGGGAATGCTCTTTTACTGTGGGACATTCCAGAATGCGTTTTCATAAACATAAATATAAAAATCTTACTGCTCCTGAAATACCTCTTCATTTGTAGTCACTAGTTCCTGAAGCCCTGGTTCTAATGAAGTGGGGCTGCCACAAGACCATGCTTCTGGGAGAGGGGGGAGGGGAGAAGAAGGAAGAGGAGGGGAGAGGAGGGAAGGGAGGAGGAGGGGGAGGAGGAGGAGGAGGAGGAAGAGAGGAATGGAAAGAAGAATCCAAGTAACGTCTTCCCATTGGGAGCTTCACAGATATGGAAGGACCCAAAAGGGTAGCCAGCGCTGTGGGAGGAGCGAGCCAGCTGGTGGATATCAGTCATGAAGCCCTCTGTGGTACTTGTAGTGGGGCTTTGGTGCTGGGGGACTCTTTCCTCCCCAATCCTGGCTCAATGTGAACTGTCCCTACTTCAAAGCAGCCATGTCTCAGAGCCCACAGTGCTCTGATGGAAAAGTCTGGCACTAATGCGTGTGGTCTCCCACACTGTGAGCTGAGAGACTGCCCCGTGACCACTGGCTGTGACCGGAAGCTGAGTCTCCACCCTTCTTCCTTTCTACACCCATGAATGTGTCTCTCAGCACAGGCAAATGCTGCTCTTCCTCAGGCTACCCTAGTGATCTTTGGGATTAGCCTCTGTTTTCTGGATAATGGGGTGATATTCCCCACAAGCCTCCTAGACTCGGGCTGGCATGGGGGCCTGGTCTTAGCTGTGGTCTGGGGGAGCCTCCTAGTCCAGCTGCTGTATTTGCGAGGTAGTCCTGAGGGTTACTGATGGTCCACTGCCCCACGAGCTGATTCTGTCACTGAGGAGCTGAGGAGAACATGTTCCCCCTCCTTTTAGCTGGGAACACTAAGACTTGAGAAGGTAAAGGCGCCATTATTGCACTTTCGGGAAGCCTTAGTGCTATTTCCTGTTGCTGTGAGAAGTGACCTGATCAAAGGAGACTGGAGAGATGGCTCCGCTGTTAAGAGCACGGACTGCTCTTCCAGAGGTCCTGAGTTCTGACGCCCTCTTCTGGTGTGTCTAAAGACAGCTACAATGTGGTTATAAAGTCAATAAATCTTAAAAAAAAAGAAAAGCTACCTCAGGGAGAAAGGGCTTTTTGAATCACAGTTCTATGTTATAGCCCATCATTTCAAGAAAGGTAGAGACAGGAGAAACTTGAAGTTGCTGGCCACCTTGTATCCAGTCAAGAACATAGAGCAATGAATTAATGCAATTTAGTTTGCCTTCTCCATTCTAACACAGTTCTGCATCCCCTTCCTAGAAAATGGCACCTCACACAGCAGGCAGATTGTTCTGTCTTGATTAACGTAATGCCATGATCCTCCGCAGAAATACTCACAGGTCAGCCTAACCTAGACAGGCCCTCACTGAGACTCTGGATTTTCTTACACTGACAATTAAAACCAAGTGTCACAGGACCCAAACTTGAACACACAGGCAGCCATTTCTCATGACTCGCATACTAGTGCCCTCTGATGGAGCCAGGAGTCTCCGGAAGAAACAAGTCTGACCTCTCCCCAATTCTCCAATGAACCTCTTTGCCCCTGAGAACTGGGACTCACCACTCATTTCCAATTCTGAACTGGTTCTTAAAGTTTGAGAAGCTCTTACTGGTAGCCTCCCGTGAGCAAGTTTTCATTCAGTAACCTTTTAAGAGGGATTCTTAAAAGTCTAAACAGTTCCCTCAGGTTCCGTTCAATGTTCTTATTATATGGTTTATACAAAGAACATCCACTCTTTGAATGTCCTTGCTTTCCTGAAAGCTTCAGGGTTACTTTAGCTGGACACCTTCAGAATAAGGTAGATGGGTTCATAAGCTAAGTCTGAACTTTCTATGGAATTTGCAGGGTCTACATGACCATCCTCAGGCTGGGATGTCCATGGGCATTGTCATCATAGACCTGAGGACCAGGAGAGCAGGAGAGCCAGCCAGCCATCTCCTGGCCCCATGAGGCTCTGAGTGTGGGACAAGAGGACATAAGTCATCTGCTGCCCCCTCCGGTGGACGCCAGCTGGCCCGCTGCCCAAGCTCTTCCACCAACGCATTTCTTACTGTTTTAAGGATCTTCCCTGTAGGGCTCTTAAAACATCTGCTGATCACAGTGTAAATGATCGCATCATTTGGATTTCTGGGGTACAGATGCTGTAGCTTGAACCCCCCACTCACTGTGTCTTATTTCCGTGTTCATTTTGGCAGCTTTATTTGTGAGAGGATTTGATTGGAAACTGGCCTTGCAGGGAGACTTGGCCCTATATGGGGCAACTCTATTGAACTTTGTGTTAGTCTTCCCAGATTTCAGGAAGTGTTCACTTAGGTTCCAGACTCCTGACAGGGCCCGAGTTCTGCATATTTACAGGGGACCCTTCCCTTGTTTAAAGCCTAGGTTCCCACCTCATTCCCTGTGCTGCACTGCCCTTGTAACAGCTCACTTCTCTCTATAGAGATGTGGAGCTAGGACACTGATCAGTATCCATTCCAGATGGGGCACCTTCCTGGGGTTTGCCACTGCATATTTCTGTTAACGTCTTGTGAACTCAGATTCACGTTTAAAGATCCATTGCATAGCCCTCTCTGTACTCCCTGGGCATCCTATTGGGAGATTTTCTTTTCTTCCTAGATTTGGTCTGTAGAGTTAGTTGGCTTACTTATTTTTAGCTCCTACACTGCACTAGGCTTACGCCACCCTTGATTGCTTAGCCAGGCATTTTTCTGGCTGTCTAGTTTCACATCCCAGAACTTGGGCCAACTTGTTTTTCTGCTTCCAAAAGGAGGATCTAGAGGACTAGAGCAGGTGGCTGGAGGGCCAGGGCTCCAGTGCCTGCCCACTGTCCTGCAGGGGATGGCAGAGTTCCATGTTGTCTGGTGGCAGCTTGCTCCCTTGGGAGATGTGGGTGATCCTTTGGTTTGTTTGCGTGGGCAGCCTGGGGAAATGGCTGAGCTGCTATCGTGTTCTAAGGTTTGTTCCTCAATCTTGGCAGAGAGTCCATGCTGCACTCTGACTTTCTCTTTGCCTGGCTTTTCCAAAGACTGGCCGTGGGCTTGCCTCTCTCCCTCTCTCCTTTTCCTTTCCTCCCTTCCCCCTTCCCCTCTCTCTCCCTCCCTCCCTTCCCTCCCTTCCTCCCTCTCTCCTTACCTCCTCCCTCCCTCTTGCTTTCTTCCTTCTGTCTCTTGATCTTTCTTCCCTCTCTTCCTCCTCTCGCCTCTCCCTCCTCCTCTCTCATAGCCATCTGTCTTTCCTTTCCTCCCTCTGTTCCCCTTTCTTCTTTTTGCCTCTTCTTTCTCCCTACATTCAGCCCCTCCTCTAGTGGCTCAGGTCTTACAGGCTGCAGGCTGATAACATAGCAGTACTGGCCAGTATGCTTCTGTCTCATGCCCAGGGCTCTGAAGAGCAGAGGACCACTACCTACCTTTTGTGATCTGTGCGCTGGATGGTAGGTTGTCTTCCTGTGTCCAGGTCAGGGTCAGCCCTGGGTTTAGACAGTGACCATTGGTACTGGAATGTCCTCCTTGGCATGGATAAGTCTTAGCTTTGCAGGAATGGTAGTTATCTAACAGACCCCTGACCATTGCAGGGGTCTGAAGCCTAGTATTTCTTGTATTCCCATAAGTCTTTGCACTGTGGCTGCATCTGCGTTCAGAGAGTGGTGCCTTCTCTCTCAGTGCTGCTGTCCACAGTGGGCAGCAGATGGGACGAAAGTCTCTTCCACTGGGCTGAGTGATTTTGATGGGCATAGTTTATTGACCAGCCCTGAGTTCTTGCCAGGGGGAGTCATGGCAGTTGCTCCATAGCCAGCACCCAAGCCCAGTGTGGCCTACTTGTGATCCCTGGGAGAAGGCATGGGAATCCTTTGCCTACCTTCCTCATAGGTGCAGGCACTCTGCGTTAGGTGTCTGTGTTATTACCATCTCCTAACCTGGACAGCAAGGCTGTAGAAATATCCCGAGAGTCTGGGATCCATTTGTAAACACAGTTACTTAATGTCAGAAATGCCAGTCAGGAGATGTGATGGTTTGTATATGCTCTGTCCAGGGAGTGGCACTATTAGAAAGTGTGGCTCTGTTGGGGTAGTTGTATCACTGTGGGCCTAGGCTAAAGGCCCTCATCCTAGCTACCCAAGAGCCAGTCTTCTGCTAGCAGTCTTCAGATGAAGATGTAGAACTCTCAGCTCCGCCTGCACCATGCTTGGCTGGACGTTGTCATTCTCCTGCCTTGATGATGATGGACTGAACCTCTGAACCTGTAAGCCAGTCCTAATTAAATGTTGTTCTTTATAAGAGTTGCTGTGGTCATGGTGTCTGTTCACAGCAGTAAAACCCTAAGACAGTAGACATAATAATCCCTTCTTGAGGGTCACTAAGGGTTCATGAAGCCAACACAAAAAATGGTGGCTGAGAAGGCAAAGCCAGAGGCATTTTTCTATTGCTTGTGGTTTTCACATCATTCATGGACACTGAGACTCTTCCAGCACTGTTGTCCTCATTTCCTTGCAAAGATAATTATTTGGGACGTGCTCGGGTGTGCTGTGTTACATCTCTGCGTTCCCCGACTCTGAGAATGGGAAGGTATTATAAATAAGGGTAATAAGAAGCAGATTCTGCATGGAATGAAACAAAGGCCCATCTTCCTAATTGCTTCTGTTAATCTTGCACACATCTTCATCAGGGCTTTAGAATATTGGAAAGATGCATCACAGTTGGCAATTAAAGGCTCCGCATCAGTATGGGCTCCTAGGTCTTTCTTGGCTGGCAGTTGATGGGGAGAGGCTTCAAGAGACCAGTCTGCCTGCTGGCTCCTCTGCCTTTCTGTGAGCCTGGAAAATGCTGACTGGTGTATTTCAAGGTATAAAGGTGGTCATGGGCTGCTTCAGGGCTCCAGTGATCTAGGTGTCAAGCCAGCAGTGGATGTGCATATTGGCCTTGTAACTGGACTGAAGGAGACCCGGAGTGAAGAGTCTGAGAACTGAGCATAGGTGTGTATGGTGCTTAGATGGGATCTGAGCCCGGAGTCAACTGTTATCCCCTGAGCCCAGGCATCCCAGTTCAGGGTGGGGGTTGGAGGCAGAAGCCATGTGGTATCTGAGCCAAGAACAATTGGGTGCTTGCAAGGCATGTTTAGGTTGCAAAATATTCTAGGCATTTTTAAAATACATCTCTCTGGATCCTCTCAGAAGCCTAGGGGACACTGTACTGTTTGTCTACAGGGGATCAGACCTGCAGTGTCACTTGTCACTCAGAGGAGAGGCAGTGCCTGGCACTCAGGCCTCCTTCCAGGAGGCTGCCTCAAACTTCAAGCTACAGATAGACTCACTCCTGTGCCAGTGGAGGAGAGACAAGGGCCAGGAGAGATGGGGAGGTGGGGGAAAGGATGGAAGACAGACAGAAGGATAGCTTTTGTCTGCCTCCCTAAATAGCTCAATGTGAGCATCTGGTTTCTAGAGTTGAGAGTGAGGAATTAGAAAAACTTTTAAGAGAAAAACACTTAAGTAGCAGTTTATTGGCCTAATCTAGGAAAGAATTATGGAAATTTATTTTCTGAAAAAAATGGGGTATTTAATTAGACCTCTATAAATGGGTTAACTTTTTCTTGTCTTCCTCAGAATTTGGAATGGCTTTATTTTATTCATGTTGCTGCTATGGTGAGTGGCACTAGCTCATATACTATATATATGTATGTATGTATATGTATATATGTATGTATGTGTATATATGTATGTATACACACACACACACACCATTTTTATTCTGTAAATTAACTCAGCAAGGCAGATGTGGCATTTATAAAGGACAGGAGTATTCTGTGCAAGGTGCTCCCATCTACCCATCTATTTTGGTTGGGATGCGTAGGAGGGACAGCTCAGAAAGGAGCAGAGCCAGGGTTATCATCCCTAGACCCTCACTTCCACTAGGAAGAGGTCAGGGTTCCCTACTCTTTCCACAGGAGCATCCTTCCCCCAGGTGGTATTCATTTGGATACAGTTTAGTTACCGGAAGAAGTTTCTAGATGGAGTATCTCTTGGCCTGGAGTTTTAACGGCTTCTAGTTCTTGCTAGGTGTAAGTTCAAAATGTACTCAGTCCCAACAGCTGCCAACAGTGATGCACTGGGGAACTGGGCTACAGATTGGTGCCTGTCTCTAAATGTCAGTGCCTCCTGTCACCATCACGCCTTCTCTGGCCATGGGCATGATGTAACAACTACAGTAAGCCCTCACATTGGATATGCAGCTGCTGTTTTCTGGGTCTTTCTCTGTGACCTGTAGTCAGTCTTCAGGGAATCCGACTTCAGGACAATCTTGTGAGGGGTAATCAGCCATGCACAGCAGAGCAGAAAACACAGATAGCAAGGGTATAAGAGTCTTGACCAAAGCCACAGGAATCATTAAGTCCTGGCTGGAGAGCAGCAGGAATCACAAAGACCAGGATTAGCTCATTGTGCCAGTATGGGATTTATTTCAGACACCCTGGAACATGAGGTTATTGTGAGTCTTCTGCTGGCAGGCACTGTGCTGGGCGCTGCGAGCAAGCACGAGTGTGGAGAGCAACTCCACACTCAAAGTGCATGTGAGGCAGAGCCGAAATGGGCTCATGGGAGCGTAGCTGGCTCGACCGATGATCGTCTCTTGTACTCAGTGGAAAGCTGCCTGAGTTCAGACTGAAGAGGTTCTCACAGGCAGGGACTCCTGGGCTATATAGAGCAGAGGGTGGGCCCCACTAGAGCCTCTGGATACCAGCTCCAACTCATCCCTTTTCCCGTGTGTAGTTTAGGTCAACTACTTGGCCTCTGTACTTCTACCTTCCTGGCTGAGGTGTGAAGAAACTTCTGGGAGGTCCAGGGAATGCTGATAGGCCAGGACGCACACACACAGCACAGGCACCGGGCTCTCATCGCCCTGTGTAGTGTCTAGGAGAGCATAGCGCCAAGGTTAGAATGTGAATATCCTACGGTGCCAGGTGGAGATGGTAGCGCTCTTTTGGGAAGTTGTGGAACCTTTAGGAGGTGGGTCCTGTCTGAAGGAAGGCCTGGCAGAGTGGGCTTCCTAGTTTCTTTCTACTTCTTGATCAACCCAGATGTCAGCAAGCAACCTCACACCCTGCTGCCAACAGTCAAGAGCCACTCCCATGCCACGCCTTTGTGGCCACAGAGAGCTAAAGTGAGCTCTTGTTTCCTTCAGCTGCTTCTTAGAAGGTATCTAGGTACAGCTGTGGGAAAAGGAACTAATATGCGCGCGCGCACGTGTGTGTGTGTGTGTGTGTGTGTGTGTGTGTTTACCTTTTCCCCTTCTTAGTGGTGGGGATTGGACCTGCCTTTTCCTGCATGTTAGGCAGTCACTGAGCTATCTTCCCCAGCCGAGATGCATGGCTGCTTCTGTCCTCACAGCAGTCACATGAACTCTGCTGAAGCCATACAGACGTGATCGTGCATAAAATAGACTAAAGCCTGCTCTGTACTCTGCTTGGCCTCGCTCCAACTCCTCCGAGGGAAAACAGGAAGCCCGTGTGTTTACAGCCAGACAGATATGGGCATATGCTTCCTTCAGTTTATTTTGAGAGCATTCGGGCCTCTCACTGCTCCTTATGCTGCCAATCCCCTTCCTTGGGCACACATGGATGACATCATGTATCTGGGACGGTCAGGTTGTTGGCAGTACATAGCCGGTCTCTCCCCAGGTATCTTCCCCACAGCATGCTCCTTCTCTAGTTAATGGAGATTTCATGCCTGCTTTGCACCCGCTTTCCTATATACCTATATCCCTACGTCTCAGCTGCAAGGAAGATGAGGTAGATATTTGACCACTCATTGTCAATTTAGGGCTGATTTGAATTAAAGAAAAATGTAACACCTTTGATATCTGCCCAGAGTTTCTGGTCATCAATGCTTTCTGTCTCTGGGATATTCCAATAGGGTAGGAGGGCCACTCCTAAGGAATATCACTGAAGGACTGGCTGGGCTGTGGGCATTCAGGTTTTGTTTTTGTTTTTATTTATTTATTTATTTTTGAGACAGGGTTTCTCTGTGTAGCCCTGGCTGTCCTGGAACTCACTCTGTAGACCAGGCTGGCCTCGAGCTCAGAAATCCACCTGCCTCTGGGATTAAAAGCGTGTGCCACCACTGTCTGGTGGCATTCAGGTTTTTGTGTATGAACTGTTCTGGTAATGTGTTAGAAGTTTCATGTAATGATTATATTAAGAAAGTTGACTATTAACTGTTGTGGATATATGTTTAGGAAAAGCTGTCCAGGCTGGGGTCATCCTCAAGTCACCCCTGAGGGAAAGTAGCGTGAAGAGCCTGCTGTTGTGCAGCCATCTGTCATCACAGAAAGGAAAACTCCAGAAAGAGGTTTCTCTCATTGACTTTGGAGGACAGAGATAAGGTGGATGGGCTACTGGGGAGTGATATCTTCTGAACTGAAGCATTTCTATCCTGGAAAGAGACTTGTTAAGGTTCTGAAAGGTCCGAGACATGGGGTACCCAGTCCCATTCGGTACATCTACTACAAAACCCCTATAGGTGTGGCTCAGAGAACACTGGGAAAAAGGACAGAAAGAGTGACCTCCACTCCACCCAGGATTTTCACTACAAATGACACAGCCACTCCAATGACCTCTCTCCTTTTAAAAAAGGAAAAGGGTGGGGGGAGGATATGGGACCTTGTAAAGCAGGCTGTAGCCTGGTTGAGCAAGGCTTACTCCTGAGACCCAGTAGAACATTCTACAAGGGAAGGAACCATGAGCCACGCTTCCAGACTGCTGACTCCTCAACTCAATAACTCTGTGGCCATCAGTCACATATGGCCACACCCCAGGCCCCTAGAGTTCTGGCTGGACTCCGCCCCTACAGTCACCTGAATACAGCCAGGCTTTCCCTGCCCCACGCACCTGGCTGTTGCTTGGTAACCCAGCCTCCTATAAAAGAAGGCTTCTTGTCCCCCCTCTCTCTCTGCCCTCTCTTGCCCCTCTCTCCATTCTTTCCCCCCTTTCCACGTGGTCACGGCCATCCCTCATCCCTCAGTCTTCTCTTTCTCTCTTCTCTATCTTATTTTCTCTTCCTACTTTTTTATAATACAGCATTGAAACTATGAACTGTCTCTTATCAAAACCCACCGGGTAGAAGCATGGAGCGGGCCTCAGTGTTTCCAGCCACCAGGAAAGGACCCAGCCTCTTCTCAGCCAAGCTTCCTCTACAGGTGCCCGGGAGGCCCATGCCAGAACAGCACCGCCTTCTGAGCAAGGACCCCCCTCCCTCAGAACCTGGTTACCTGAGCTACCCAGGTAGTCTCTCGCTCTACAGGCACCACACAGCACCCGCTGTCCCCATCCCTGTGTGGTGCGTGGGCCTAGTCAGTTTTCCCTTATAAGCGCTCTGCCTGCCAGTCTTCTCCTATTCGAACCCTGCCTGCCAGTTTCCTGGGCCACCTGGGCCTCCTGTTCCCCACCCCGATGCCGTTCCCCCCCACAGTCTGTGAGACTGGGTCTTCCATTTATCACAGGGAAGCTGCCTCCATGTAGTTTCAACAATATGGTTTTCTAAAGGCAACGTAAATGATGTCAGCACCAGTTGACATGCCAACACGGATAGGGGGAAAATCTCACATGGTCCCAACCCTAGATGAAGAGTAACAGGCAATCAATGGCTATGAGAGAAGGGACAATCAGTCTTCTCCATGGACGAGTTACCTGAGAGATTACCCAGTCCTAAGTGGTCAGCCCTGAAGCAGGCGCATATGAGCAACACTAGATGAAGTTAGCAGATTGCGTGTGCATGCGTGTGTGAGTGCATGCATGTGTACATTTGGTGTGTGTGTGTGTGTGTTTGGGCATGCACATGTGTGGGCTGTTGCACCTGGAATCAGGAGCAGTTCTTCTTCTTCTTCTTCTTCTTCTTCTTCTTCTTCTTCCTCTTCCTCTTCCTCTTCTTCTTCTTCTTCTTCCTCTTCTTCCTCTTCTTCCTCTTCTTCCTCTTCTTCCTCTTCTTCCTCTTCTTCCTCTTCTTCCTCTTCTTCCTCTTCTTCCTCTTCTTCCTCTTCTTCCTCTTCTTCCTCTTTCTTCTTCCTCTTCTTCCTCTTCTTCCTCTTCTTCCTCTTCTTCCTCTTCTTCCTCTTCCTCTTCCTCTTCCTCTTCCTCTTCCTCTTCCTCTTCCTCTTCCTCTTCCTCTTCCTCTTCTTCTTCTTCTTCTTCTTCTTCTTCTTCTTCTTCTTCTTCTTCTTCTTCTTCTTCTTCTTCTTCTTCTTCTTCTTCTTCTTCTTCTTCTTCCTCTCCTCCTCCTCCTCCTCCTCCTCTTCCTTCTTCTTCTTCATTTTTTTTTTGGTTTTTTTGGATTTGTTTTTTTGAGACAGGGTTTCTCTGTGTAGCCCTGGCTGTCCTGGAACTCACTCTGCAGACCAGGATGGCCTCAAACTCAGAAATCCGCCTGCCTCTGCCTCCCAGAGTGCTGGGATTACAGGCATGCGCCCGGCAGGAGCAGTTCTTCATAAAGGGGCCAGTCAGCCCCTATTTTCCAGTCACTTCCTCTGACTCTCCTTCATCCCTTGAGAGGCAGGGGACATATGTACCCCTGGCAGGACAGCTCCTCCATCTAGGCTTGGAGCTCAGGGTTTCTCACGCAGTGTCGCTGATTCCCCATTGTGTGGACACTGCTGTGGTCCCCATTAGGTGTCTGGTGCCCAGCTGCCTTGTGCCCTGTTGATGAATACAATGCTGTTTCCTGCTCTGTGTGGTTATTGGATTTGTGTTTTCTACAAAGTTGTTTCTCTTGTATTGTAGTCTAATCAAATGGCTGGCAGCGACACAGCCTTGGAAACAGCTCTTCTGACTATGAGGATATTTTTTCCAGCTAAAAGCCGTGCACAGCCTCGTTCATGTATATTTCATCACTGCTTTGTTGGGAATTATTCACATTAGAAAAAAAGGAGTATGTTGCTGGGGGAAAAAAACCTTCAAAACAACACAGTGTGAAACCCAGAGGTCTCCCCATCCATGCCCTTCCCACGGAGGGCTGTGTGCACCTGTAGGCCCCAGAGGCCACCCAGCAGCAACCTCTGACACAGTTGGAACTGACATGTACTGGACCCAAGCTCTGTTTTCCTGGAAAGCTCCTGGAATCTGAGACCAGGCCAGTGTGTCTTCCCTTGCTTCTTGCTCTGAAGATCTGCAGCTGTAATGGAAACACCATCACAGCGACGGAAAAATCCTCATTGGGATGAGCAGTTCTGAGTGTCCGGGGTTGGGGTTGCAGAAGAAAGTGTTAGGATTTTGTAAAATGTTTTTTTATTTTTATACAGTAGCTACACACAATAGTGTGTCTCATTATGACATTTTCATGAGTATAGAATATTTTGATCATATTTGCCCTGGTGCATTGGCCTGTCTTGTCTCCTTTCTGTTTGTGCTAATTCTCTTCCTCTCTTATTCCCCTTCTATTCTCTCTCTCTCTCTCTCTCTCTCTCTCTCTCTCTCTCTCTCTCTCTCCCAATGAGTTTCATTTTTTTTAAATAGGGGCCTGGATGGGTGTTTGCTTACAGGAGGATGTGAACCTTGTCAGTGGGAGCCTGTGGGATCTTACCTCCAACATCTCTTGAACTCCTTTCTCTTACCCACACTTCCTTCTCTCTCTGGACCTGCCTTTGTGTTGGTTAGGGATTGCTAGCCTCCCCTGTGGCTCAGAGGAAGCAGTTTCTATACCTTTCCTTTGCACATACACCCCACTGCCCCATGTGCTTGCCGATGCAGGACTATAAAAGGTGCCAGATCTTTGCTGTTGATGCTGGCTGTGGCCACTTGTTAGTGCCATAGAGCTGGTTTAACAGTGTTTCAGGAGTTGGGTAGTTTGAAGCAACAGAAACTACTCTCTCCTGGTCCTGAAACCCAGAAGCCCAAAGCCAAGGGACAGGTAGGGCTGAGTGGCCCTCTGGAGGTCTAGAGGAGGGCCTGCCCTTGACTTTGGCAGGATATCTCCAATCTCTCTCTGTTTGTATCATCTCTTCATTTCTTACAAGCACATCAGTGCAGGGCCTACTCAGACAATCTAGAAAGACTTATCTTAAGATCCTTAATTAGTTAGTTGGCTAACCTAGGCTGAAGGCCTAGGCCTAGCTCAGGGCACAGGACTCCTGCAGCATGAAAGGAGGGAGGTGGCATTGCTTACAATGGGGTCTCTGATAGGACCGAGACTTCCTTCCATGGTGCTTTTCCTTATAGTGAGGCTGAGTTGACTTTAGGTGACCCCTCAAAGGTCCTAGGGAGAGTGTTTCTATTCTCTTTCTGCCAGCCTCTGGCTTACAGGGGCTGAGCTGGGTTGGATAATGCTCTTTCTGTGTCAGCTTCTGGAGAAAGCTGCCTTTCCCCCCCATGGCTGCTGAGCCAATAGGGGGTCTGGAGGAACGGCAGGAGGTCTGCAGGTGGTGCACAAGAGGCCTGGCAGCAGCAGAGATGGAATTTGTGTAAATGAATCAGATTCCTGCAATGCAGTGCCGAGAGGGGAACTCATTAGTGTGTTTCTAGGGGCAGCTCACCTCACAGGTCCAGAGTCAGCCATATGCTCTCCCTTTAGGGCGTCTTTGGAGTCTTTAGGCGCTTTAGGTCCTGGTGGTTTCATGTCCTCTCATGCTATACTTACCACTGGGAGGCCATCCCTGCCTCTGAGGGGCTTCTCTGTGATACCCCTGCCTCTGAGGGGCAACTTTATGGTATGAGGTTTGTTCTGTCTAAGGGCAACCTTTCCTGCTCTTGGCAGTTCCTCAGGGAACTGGACCTTTCTTCCATTAAAACAATTAAAATTATATTTTATGTCCATGTGGGTAAAGAAAAACAGAACATAGAGGCTGGGTTTCTCCTTTCTGTAGGGGATGACTGAAATGGTCCTGTGGGACCCAGCACCTTCTGCAGTGCCCAGCGCAGGCTGAATACTCAGGGAACCAACCCAAGCATTCAAAGAGTGGAGACTCCCAACCCGGGTGTTTCAGCTTGTTGGTCTAGGGCTTCCATAGCTGTAAATCTAATGACTTTTATTACTCAAGGAATTTTACACTGCCTATTAGCCTCGCAATTGGGAACTTAATTGGTAAAATTAAGGACCCGAGCTTAAGAACTTACAGTAAATATTCACTAATAGATTGATAGGAGTGGGCCTACTGGGATATCTGGTGCAGCTATTTCTATCAGAATGTGGCCCCCAAAGTGGGAGGAAGTTTTAATTTCGTGGGCACCTGTTTCCTGGCCTCAGATACTTTGAAGCAGTGGGGTGAGTGTTTGTGGGAGGGCTAGTGAGATTTGGGTTGGTTGGAAAGAAGAAAAAGTAGGAAAGGAGAGGAGAGGAGAGGAGAGGAGAGGAGAGGAGAGGAGAGGAGAGGAGAGGAGAGGAGAGGAGAGGAGAGGAGAGGAGAGGAGAGGAGAGGAGAGGAGAGGGAGCTGAAACTTCACTGAGAACCTGTTATCTGGCTTGTCACAGGCAGCTCATGTTGGAGACAAATATTCCATTCTGACACCCTAGTGAGGGCAGCAGAGGGACGTCTGCACTGCTGTATGAGAGCGAGGTGTTTTTTCACCCGAACATAGGTTGTGAAGACTCAACTCAATTATCAACTTCACTGGACAAAGAAAACACTCCAACAGTACAGGAGGTGTGTACTGTGAGGTGCTTCTGGGGAGATGGACTGAGAGAGGGTGATAGGCCATTGTCACTTTCAATCAAGCTAGCTTGACCTCACCATGGAAATGAACAGTTGGGTGTGTCCATGTGACTGTTTCCCAAGAGCTAACACCAGAGGGAACACCCACTCTGTGATCCGGGCTCTCAGACTTCGCGAGGGGAAAGCAAGCTGAGCAAGCTGTTCATCTCTCCCCTCTTCCTGACTTTGGACACAGGATGACTGGCTGTGACATGCAGAGCTCCACGGTAGCCTAAGTCCCCAAATGCTGAGCCAGAATAAACGTAACCTTCTGTAAGTTGTTTTGTCAGGCATCTTTATTATAGGAGTGAGAAAATGCTCGGAAGACTTGCCCTGAACGGGGCTCCGACGGAATCAGTGTGAAGGGAGAGAACCCACCACCACAGGCATTCTCTCTACTTTCCATCCACCATAGTGTGAGCATTTCCAGAGAGGATTAGCCAAGTGGGCAAGACTCAGTCTGACTGTGGGCAGCACTGTCTTATAGGTTGAAGAGTGGGTGGAAGAAATTGGGTAAAGGAAGAAAGCCAATTAGTGTGGAGGTCTCTGTGGCCACTTCCTGTCTATGGGATGTGAGCAGCTCCACCATGGTCACCTCACTGTGGCAGATAGAAACCTCTGAAGCCATGAGATGATAAATCTTTTCTCTTTTTAAGCTGTTATTCAGTCATTTGGTGACAACAGCAAGAAAGCTAAGACATGCCATTATTTTGATGGTCTCTCTCTCTCTAATGCTTCCTTAGCATGCAGGATCGCAGGATGCAGGATACAGGATGCACAGGATATAGGATGCACAGGATATAGGATGCACGGGATATAGGATGTACAGGATGCAGGATGCACAGGATATAGGATGCACAGGATGTAGGATGCATAGGATGCAGGATGCACAGGTTGCAGGATGCACAGGATGTAGGATGCATAGGATGTAGGATGCATAGGATGCAGGATGCACAGGATGCAGGATATAGGATGCACAGGATGCACAGGATGCACAGGATATAGGATGCAGCATACTGGATGCAGGAGAGATGTGGGGGAAGGTGACTTGGCATTGTGTAGACTATGTCTTCATACCTTCGTACCTGAGGGTCTGCACCACTCCCCAGAGCAGCGGGTGAGATTACAGTGACTCCTGCTTCTTCCTGTCTATAAATTCATGTTTCCTTGGAGGACTTCATATTGACTTCAACCAGAAGGAGTCCCGGGAGAATTCTAATAATAACAAAACCAAACATCGAGGATCTCTTTATCCATGTCTGCTCTGGTCAGACTCTACACATTTTCAGGAATTATTCTCTCTCGCCTGTTAGGAGGGTCCTTGAGGGCTCTGTAATATCAAATAAAACTTGTTTCTGGTCCTTCCAGTGACAAATGTGCCACAGGGCATCCAGGCTTCTTGTGGGAAGTCTTCCTTTGGCTTTACTGTGCTTACCAAGGAAGGCAAATGCAGACCGGCACCCTCAGGACAGAACCTGGGGCTCCCCTGGCAGTAACCTCCATGTTCTGCAGCCTCCCTCAAGGGGTTTGAGAAAGATGGGGGCTGGTACAGCTTCAGGAGTGGTGTGGGATATCGGGCATGGAAGGAGCCTTTTGCAGGGCAAGCATTTGACTGCAGCCCAATGGCTTTTCTGAGACAGTGACTTTTTTTCCCACAGCTGCTGTACAATGACAAATTGACCAAGGCTGGGCTCCCATGAGTGCTAGGCTGCAGTGAGCAGCAGGAAATAGCTGTGGCATTTTGGGGGTGCTTCTGTATCACACTTACCACATTCTCTGTCCATCCGCACTTGGCTAAGCCTCAGCATCTCTGAAGAGTTTTATTGTTTTATAAATTATTAAATCATCAATTAATTATTAATTAATTAAAGCACAGATTAATTCTTAACAATTAATTAATAATGTTGTATGTGCATGGTGTGTGCAGGCACATGCATACCATGGTTAGTGTGCAAAAGTCCATTCTCTCCACCAATTGGGTCCTGAGGATAAAACTCAGGTCGTTAAGCTTGGTGGTAAGTACCTTTGCCTGCTGAGCCATCTTGCTAACTCATTCATTTTTAATTTTTTTTAATTGAAATAAATTTTTTTGAGACAGGGTCTTACATAGTCTAGTATGGCCTTGAACTCATTATACAGCCAAGGCTGGCTTAGACTCCTGATCTTCCTGCCTCCACCATCTAAGTACTGGATTACCAGTGTGTGACAGCATGCATCTGTCCTTTTCAAAGGACTTTCTTTTTAAGCACTGCCACCTCCTGTGTTTTAAGACAGTGGAAGAGGATCTGGAATATGTACACTTAACAATCTGGTCACTACCGGTCCTCCACAGTTTTAGTTTTTGGTCCTGCTTTATCCAACTGGATTAAAAAACTTAGAAAAGATACGTGACAGCTTGGCAGTCCCACTGTAGGAATAACAGCAGCCAGGATGTGCACCTCAGCTCTGACTATTTAACCTGTTTGAGGACTGTCAGAGACACAAGTTCTTGGTCCTAAGAAGCTCTGTGGTGGAGCCCCATGGAATGTGAGGCCGGAGGATTGAGACAAGGAGCTGGGGCTCATTTGCATGCAGGGATGCCCTGTGTTTTCCTCACATACAAACCTAGCTTCTGGGTCACCCTTCTAGTGTGAGTGGCATAGTACCCGTGTGTCTTCAGGCCTCCAGCTGCCTGGCACTGCCTCAGGTCTTGCAGTGATCTCTTCTGTGGGAGATGATCACCTCCTGCATCCTGCCAGGCTTCTGGTCCTGCATCCCACAGCTGAAGAGACAGCCAGAGCTCTGTGAGGCTCATACATCATTAATAATGCAGCCTAGGGGGCAGCTGCAAGACCATTGATTAAAAAGATAATTTTTAATTATCTTAATTAAATAAGAAAAAACTTAAATAAGTTGGACCACTAACTTCCAACACAAAACCAGTGCCATCAAAGCCACTGGGAGCAGCCTGGAGGTAGAAACATCCCTGTATCCCAACAGGTCAGGATCATGTGGTCTTCTCTACTCTGGTGGCTTGTGCAAACCATTGTTGGCTCCTGTGGTGGGCTAGAAGAGCAAACTATGTGGCCACTGGGATTCCTTAGGCCATCCCGGGGCTGTGAAGTAGGGAGGATTTTGTGGGACAGAGACTCCTCTGCAGATAATGTTTCAGTCAACTGCTGCTATACCTTGAGACTAAAATGTCAGTCATGCTTAGAGTGGTCTTCATCAGCTTCATCAGACAACTCTGGGAATCCTGAAGGTTTGGACTCATGGTATTCTATCTGCACAGCTTCATTCTGCGCTTGCATTTTGTAGGTGTTTGTTTAGCAAGCTTAATTGAGTCAAAGCTGATTTCCCAGGCACTGTCATACATATCAAGAAAGAGGGTACGGTAAACTTCATTTTGGTTCAAGATAAGAAAGAAAAATAGCACCTCTGAAGATACCAGGAGGTACATACAGGACTATGAGTCTTTGTGGATGTCTCTGGAGCATGTCTGAATCTGAACGTGTTTAGTGTGTGTTACAGTATTGAAGGATGGTTTGGGTGGGGTTGGGGATGAGGGTTGCTCTTAATTTTCATTTTTATTTACAGTTCTTTTCTTTTTTGGTTTTTGGTTTTTGGTTGTTTTTGAGACAAGGTTTCTCAGTGTAACCAGTCCTGGCTGTCCTGGACCACCACAGTGAGCTTTATTTACATGTTAGCAACAGATAGTCTACAGTGTACAGTAGAGACTGAATCTGGAATGTTTCCCCAAAGCTCATGTGGTGAGGCTTGGTTCCTAGTTGCTGGGAATCCTGAAGCGGCAGAGCCTCATTGAAGAAAGTAGGACACTGGGGGGGGGGGGGGAGAGGGCGGAACATAGCCAAAAAAGGTATAGGAACCCTGGCTCACCTGCTCACCTCCACTGGTCTCTTCTTTCTCCATGTCCTGGCCTCCTTGACATGAGCGTTTTCCCTCTCCTGCATCCTCGCCCAGCAATTTCTGCCTCACTATGGGTTTAGAAACAACAGAGCTGTGGAGGACCAAATGTTTATAGATAGAAATCTCTGAAACTGTGAACTTATAAATAATTATAATAAATAAATAAGTACATAGTACAAATGCTAAATAAATATTTATCAGGCATTTTGCCACACTGGCAGGAGGCTGATGGGTAGTTTCTGTTCTCTGGAGTCATGTTGTTGGAGTGCTGATGCTGATGCTGGTGCTGATGCTGGTGCTGGTACTGGTGCTGGTGCTGGTGCTGGTGCTGGTGCTGGTGCTGCTGCTGGTGCTGGTGCTGGTGCTGGTGCTGGTGCTGGTGCTGCTGGTGCTGGTGCTGGTGCTGGTGCTGGTGCTGGTGCTGGTGTTGGTGCTGGTGTTGGTGCTGGTAGGTCTTGTGGATCCGTTCTCAGTAGAAGTCTCCCAGGGTAAGGAGGAGCAGGCCAGGCTTCGGCTGAGTACTCTGTTGGAACCCTCACTGTCTGTGGAAGAAAGAAGCAGTTCTTGGTGGATTAGTCCAGTTGTAACTGACATCAGTCTTTCTTTGTAGGTCTGTGGTCCACTGTCAGCTTCTGGGGGTCCCTATGATCCTGGCTTCCTTTTGCTACCTGGCATCCCCATCCGATTCTGCCTCCTCTCTCATCTGTTCTGTATCTGTTCATCTACCTTCTCATCTGTCTTCTTTCCTGTCTTGTATATTTTTGTTATTGTTGTTGTGTAAAATACCTGCAACTTAAAACGTCCACTTGGCCTATTTCTAAGTGTGCAGTGCACACAGTTGCACAGTCATCGTTATTATCTATGTCCTGAGTGTTTTAGCTTCACACTCTGAAGTTGTCCCCATGACATGCTGGCTCCCGTTTCCCTCCCCAGCCCCTGGCACCCACCTTCCCACTTTTTGTCTCTATGATTTGGCAACTCTAGGGACCGAATGTAAATGGAATCACAAAGACATTTGCCTTTTGTATTTGAATTATTTCACTTAGCAGGATGCTCTTAAAGTCTGTCCATGTTGTAGCACGTGTCAGAATTCTCTTCCCTTTGAAAACGAAGTACTGTTCCTTGGTATGCATGGACCGTTTCCCCAATTTCATGTCTGCTAAGCCTTTTGACAGCCTGTAACATGGCTCCTGGCTCGGTGTATTGACTGCTCATTACAGATGGTGATGCTGAGTCACAGAGAGGACAGCGTCTTGTTCAAGGTCACATTGTTGGTCAGTGTTGGGGGTAATGGATCCAGTTTTACAAGTGAGGTAATACACTTGAAATATAGCCTAGGTCAGCCTTGTGGCTTCTCAAGGGTCCACCCTTACACAAGTAAGGAAGAGGAAGGAAGTACCACAATGATACTTAGCATAAAATGTAGAATGGACTCTTGTAAATAAAAGAAGTCACAGACAGGGAGGGGAGGTACCTTTCTGCTGTTGGCCCACGGACTGAGACACAAGGTCACCTGCCCTCAGTTAGAATTTCAGCACATAGTGAGCCGGTCTTGGGCTTGGATTTGTTGATGTGGGTACAGAGCTGATTGTGGTGAGGAGAGGGGTTTCTGGGTACAAGAGGATGTGTGGGCATCATGGACAAGGAAAAAAGCTACAAGCTTCTGGAACCAATGGTTCAAATGAGGAACAGAGCAGGCCAAACAGAAGGCATGATTTAGGGGACATTTCTTCTATCAGGGCCTGATGGGACCCGTCATCCGTCTCCTCCATAAAGGACTCTCTGAAGAAAGCATGGATCTTCAGGCAGAAAGGCTTTGTGCTCTGGCAATGTGTCACCAGAGAGATATTTGTTCAGGGCATAGAGAGTATTCTGCTATCAACTCCTTACAAAATCTTGGCTCTGCTGCAGACTCACCATTAGGAGGCATATATATATATATTTTTTTTTTTTAAGATTTATTTATTATTATATTTATGTATACTGTAGCTGTCTTCAGACACACCAGAAGAGGGCGTCAAATCTCATTAAAAATGGTTGTGAGCCACCATGTGGTTGCTGGGATTTGAACTCAGTACCTTTGGAAGAGCAGTCAGTGCTCTTAACTGCTGAGCCATCTCTCCAGTCCGAGGCATATCTTTTTTTTTTTTTTAATATTTTTATTTTCTATATTCTTTGTTTACATTCCAAATGATTTCCCCTTTCCCAGATCCCCCCTCCCCATATGTCCCATAAACCTTCTTCTCTCCATACATTCTCCAATCACCTCCCTCCTTTTTCTCTGTCCTTATATTCCCCTCCAATGCTAGATCAATCCTTTCCAGGATCAGGACCCTCTCCATACTTCTTCATGAGAGTCATTTGTTATGCAATTTGTGCCTTGGATATTCAGGGCTTCTGGGCTAATTAATATCCACTTATCAGAGATTGCATTCCATGTGTAATCTTTTGTGATTGGGTTACCTCACTTAGGATGATATTTTCCAGATCAAACCATTGAGGCATATATTTTTAACAATGGCACATTCGTAGTGACTCTAGCCTGGTCAGCCTGAACACACAGTAGGACACTGTGAGTCTGTGTGTGTGTGTGTGTGTGTGTGTGTGTGTGTGTGAGAGAGAGAGAGAGAGAGAGAGAGAGAATGAATCTACGTCTGTGCACTGATGGGTGGGATGTGTGTGAGAGCATTACACTGAATAAACATCCAGCCATGCTAACCTACCAAACTGGAACTCATATGGGACAATCTGGGTACATGTGGACTCACAAAATTCTAGAAACATGTATTTTTCTGAATATAAAATGTGTCAAGATTCTTTTTTTTGAAAAAACCTTTTTTATTAGATATTTTCTTTATTTACATTTCAAATGTTATCCCCTTTCCTGGTTTCCCCTCTGAAAACCCCCTATCCCATCCCCCACCCCCTTGTTCATCAACCCACCCACTCCCGCTTCCCTGTCCTGGTATTCCCCTATACTGGGGTATAGAGCCTTCTCAGGACCAAGGGCCTCAAGAGTTGGAAACTAGAAAAACATTGAAGGAAGAGAGTGAAGAGTGCAGGGCTACAACATGCTGCTAGGCCCCTTCTGATGACTCACTGTGTGCTCTGTTCTGTGTTCATGTCCTCTGAGCAGCTGAGCTCTGAAGTTGTCCTGGCTAGTTTTATGTCAACCTGACACATATCAGAGTCATCTAAAAGGAGGGACCCTCATCTGAGAAAAATGCCTGCATAAGACCCAGCTGTAAGGCATTTTCTTATTTTTATTTTTTATTTTTTTGGTTCTTTTGGATTTTTTTTTTTTTTTGAGACAGGGTTTCTCTGTGTAGCCCTGGCTGTCCTGGAGCTTACTCTGTAGACCAGGCTGGCCTCGAACTCAGAAATCCGCCTGTCTCTGCCTCCCAGAGTGCTGGGATTACAGGTGTGCACCACCACCCGCCCGGCTTCTTTTTATTTTTTATTTTTTTTATTTTTGGTAGGCATTTTCTTAATTAGCGATTGATGGGGGAAGAACCAGCCCAGTGTGGGTAGAGCTATCCCTGGGTTGGCGGTCCTAGATTCTAAATGAAAGCCAGCTGAGCAAGCCATGAGACACAAGCCAGTGAGCAGCATCTCTCCATAGCTTCTGCATCAACTCCCACTTCAAGTTCCTGCCCTGTTTCAGTTCATGGTCCCATAGCACAAAGGGAGTGGCACTATTAGTAGGTGTGGCCTTGTTGGAGTAGGTATGGCTAAAGAAGTGTGTCACTGTGAAGGGGGGCTTTGTTAAAGTAGGTGTGGCCTTAGAGGAAGTGTGTCACTCTGGAGGTGGGCCGTGAGGTCTCATGTATGTCTGGTCAGTGTGTCTCAGTCTTCTACTGCCTTGCGGAACTCTCAGCTCCTTCTCCAGCACCATGTCTGCCTCCATGCTGCCAGGCTTCTTGCCATGATGATAATGGACTAAACCTCTGAAACTATAAGCCAGCTCCAATGAAATGTTTTCCTTCATAAGGGTTGTCTTGGTCACAGTGTCTCTTCACATCAATAGAACCCTAACTAAGGCACACACCACTGCACAACAAGTGTCTGGAGACATTTGCCTGGATGGTTGGTCTCTCGCAGGCCGTGCCTTTCTCTGGCTGACATCTATATTTAGTAATTAAAGGGTCACAGATACAACAATGAGGGATTCTCTGGTTCGAAGAAGATTGTCCCCAGCCAGTCTCTAAATTGAACAGTATGGCTGTTTCCTCAGAGCCTGTGTCCTTTCTTCACATGTCAGAAAACTGGTGCTCAGTTAGTGACTCATTCCAAGTCATAAGTTTGGTCAGTAGTTAAAGTGTGGCTTTCAACCAGGGAATGTGTCTTTTATGTTTCTAAAAACACACTAGACTCCCATTATATACTTGTCTCCATCTTTCTCCTGCTCTACCTGTCCCCTGGGTCTCATATCCCATGCGACTATAAAATCACCATGCACTCATTGTGCTCAAACAAGGCATTGAGACGTCATCGTGAGGCAGCTGTTCTGTTTCCCTGGGGATCAGCACCTGGGCTGCTGACAAGGATGCAGGTGGGCACTACTCCGCACTGTCAGAGCCCACCATTTAAACCAATTGGCACAATTTGAATTAAATCCCCAGTAGCATCCCTTCTACCTGACTGTTTAATGACAGGTGAGTGACAGTGGTGGTGGGACTCATTGAGCGCTGTCTGCAGGTGGGAGGCATGTTTGGCAGTACTGGAGTGGCCATTGGTCTCTGCCATTCCGCGGTCTTTAGAGAAAGGATCGGATCTCATCAGGACTGCAGTGGAGACATCCAAGGCTTCTGATGGTCTTTTTACCTCCTACTTGAGAGTAGTTTTGTATTTAGAGGAAAGTTGCTAACATGGTATGGGGGGTTTCTGGGTACTCCTTGCTTGGTTCCCCCATTTTGGCATCTACATTTTTGTGTTTGTCTGCATCCACTGATACCTGTACTCCAGAGTTTATCTGTGGGTCACCAGGTGCTCCACCAGACTGCGTCCTTTTCCAGGATTTAATTCAGCACCCGACATTGTTTCATTTCCTTGGTCTCCTCTGTTTCATGGTTTCTCAGACTTTTCTCTTTAGAGCTGTTTTCCTGATTTCACTGGCATCTTATATTGGTCACATGATTGCAGAGTCTTGCTCAGTTATACTGACATGATGGACTTTAGGTGCTGGACTGCTACATCTAATCAGGTGACTTGATCAAGGCAAGTTCCTTTTCTCACTGATTGGAGGCAGATGTTCAAGACCAAGGTTCTGATGGGGTAGGTTTCAGTTTCTGGTGAAGTCTCCCCCTGGGATTTGCAGACTGGCCTTTCCCTGTATCCTCTATCCTTATCTGTTTGTCTATGGCTGTGACTGTGTCTTAATCCTCTCCTGTCATAAGGACAGGAGTCACTTAGATGGAGCCCACTATGATGAATATGAACCTATATAGACCTGTCCTCATATTCAGTCACATTCTGAGGTACAAGGCACCAGGACTTATGAATGTAAGTGGGTCACAGCTGAGCCCCCAACAACCATAAAGGGCCTGGGGCACTTGAGGAGGTGGATGATGTAAGGTAACATCCAAAGGAAGCTTGGGGTGGGCAGTTTGCTGTCTGCAGACACTAGAGACTTCAGGCAACCCATATCCCCACACAGTGGCTCAGGTCCCTTCTATTCTTTCTCCTTAAAATACAGTTTAGCTATTCCCTTTTGGAAATGGGTCTAGTTCCCATTGAAGTCTGGAAAGGATCGTGCCTCCTGGGAAAGTGCCGCCAAGGGCAGCATAGCTAGTGCTGTTAGAAAGCTGGATCCTGAGAGCCCAGTGTGGGATTATGAGGGAGGAGAGAGAGAGAGAGAGAGAGAGAGAGAGAGAGAGAGAGAGAGAGAGAGAGAGAGAGAGAGAGAGAGAGAGAGAGAGAGAGAGAGAGAGAAAGAAAGAGAGAGAGAGAGAGAGAGAACGAGAACATGGGACTTGAGAAGACAACCCCAGGGCCTTATGAACAGACCCCTCCTCAGGTGGAGTTAAGCACTTTAAAAGATGAATCAGACATATATCTTTATTATGTTTGGATGAGGA
Source organism: Apodemus sylvaticus (assembly GCF_947179515.1). Lineage (NCBI taxonomy): Eukaryota > Metazoa > Chordata > Mammalia > Rodentia > Muridae > Apodemus > Apodemus sylvaticus. Next base: position 67,990,057 of record NC_067472.1, on the reverse strand, counting down.
GGGCTCAGCTAATCAGCTAACTTCACTCTCCTGATAGGTAAGGAAGGAACTCTTGGGAAGAGAGACCAAAGACATGGCCACCAGAGAGCCAGTCTTCTTTGACTGGGAGAGAAGTCTTGTCATTGTTTGTAGCCCCCACATGCTGTAGATGAATTCCTGTACAGTGGCAGATCCCCACTTCTACTAAGCTCTAGAGAGTAAAATGAGTTTTATGGCCTGAGATTTTTAAGTGTGATTAGCCCAAGTCCCGGAAGTCATGTTGGAGAGATGGTTGCATGTGGTTGGTAGTCTTCATTTCCAATTAGTTTATTGACTCTGTGGAACATGAGTCAGCACTAACCTAAGTTTTTGAGCATCAGATTTGTCAAAAGTAAGATTCACTAATCAAATCTAATGGCCTCTGATATGTTTCTGTGGGTTTTGCATTCGTTTGTGATAATTGTTTTCTCAATGTGTGATTTTTCTATAGAAGTCAGTCAAATGATCTCAGATGTACAGTTGGAAGAAGGCTCTCAGTATATGGATGTCTAAGTGTAATTTTAAGGAAAGCACATGGAAGAAGGCTTGATTAAATGAACTTTTATGACTTCGGTTTTCTAAACAACAGAAGTTAATTGCAGAGGAGGGTGCTTGCCCTTGCGTGGAATTCTCCAACTGAGCAGTTCGCTAAAACCCAAAATGTTAGTCTTGTATTTATTCATTATGCAAATACAGCATATAAAATATTCCATCAAGCACTTTAAACAGCCAGTCAAACACATTTTTTTTTATTATTAGATCAGGAAACTCAAATATAGTTACTGTTTATTGGTTTAATTAACATATTGGAAATACAATTTGGTTTAAACTTCTCATGCTCTTGTCAAAGCCTGAAACAGCATCAACAGTTTTATAAGGTTTGAGATTCTATTCTTTAAGGCAAGTAGCTGTGTTTTCTATTAATATACTTAAATAAATAATGTTATTTATTTAGGCCCAGCCAGGAAGGCAGCTATGGGTTGAAAGCATTTATTTAGAGTCCAGTGGTGATTTTCTGTTTGTCTGGTGCCGATCTAATACTGCCCACTAGGAAGGTAATTTCATTCTCCTTGTTTTGACAGAAACCTCTAAAGCAAATTACTGTTGGATGTTCCTGCTCTCAAAGGCTGTGATAACAAGATGAAGGGCTAACATGGGTCCTCCACTTGGGCTGACTTTCCCAGTGGCCAGTGCTGGACAAAGGTAGGATGGAAAGTCAGTCTAGGAATATAGGCTCCCAAGAAAGATGGTGGTGAGGAGGTGGGGGGAGTGTATAAGAGGAAGGTGAGTCAAGAGAAGGACAGAAGCTGACCATGCAGTATCTAGACTCTAGGGACTATACTGACCTTCTCTAGGAAAGGGTCAATGACAAGGCTTGGACATCTCTTTTCCAGAGAAAAGTCAGTTTTTAAAGGTTTATTTATTTATTTTATGTATAAGTACATTGTTGCTGTCCTCAGGCACACCAGAAGAGGGCATCCGATCCTACTACAGACAGTTGCGAGCCACCATGTGGTTGCTGGGAATTGAACTCAGGACCTCTGGAAGAGCAGTCAGTGCTCTTCCAGATGAGATGTTTAAGTGTGATTAGCCCAAGTCCCGGAAGACATGTTGTGGAGATGGGTGCATGTGGTTGGTACTCTTCATTTCCAATCAGTTTATCGATCCTGTGCAGCTATCTCTCCAGCCCCCCCAAAATTCAGTTTTTAAAAGAAGAATTGGAGCTGGTGTTGTGAAAGTTTTGGTCATTTACAATCCCTGGCCTAGCTGGAGAGCTGAGATGAACATTCTGGGGATCTGGAAAGTTTGGGGTAGGGGAAGTGTGAAGGACGACTTTGCAGAGGCTAAGCAGAGGGGCTGGTTTGGGAAGAAGTTCCCTGGGCTGTATGAACAGATCTGTCTCCAAGGGAGTCAAACATCTTAAAAGGTCAGCCAGATAATTCTTTTTATTATCATAGCCAAAGTTTAATGGCATCATTTATTGGTTTAAACAAGACGTTGAAAATGCAATTTGGGGTGAACTTATCCTTTTTATAATCAAAACTTAAAATAGCAACAACCATCGGGCAAGGAGCCCATGACATTTATTTTGGATCTTTGATCTTCCTGCTTCCTAGTCTTTAAAAACCCTGAAGAAAACACGTTCAGGATTCATTTTACAGATGTGGCCCTGCAGGTAGAAGTTCTGCAGCTCAAACCCTTCACTGAATTCTTTCTCTAGAAAGGTACTGTAGGAGTTTGAAAATGGTCCTCATAGGCTCATAAGAAGTGGTACTATTAGAAAGTGTGGCCTTGTAGAAATAGGTGTGGCCTTGCTGGAGGAAGTGTGTCACTGGGGGTGTGCTCTGAAGATTCGGATGCTCAAGCCAGGCCTAATGTCTGTCTCTTTCTCTTCCTGTCGCTTTCAGATCTTGATGTAGACCTCTCAGCTACCTCTCCAGCACTATGCCTACCTACATGCCACCATGTTTCCTGCCATGATGACGATGTACTGAGCCTTTGAACTATAAGCCAACCCTCAATTAAATGTTTTCCTTTATAAGAGTTGCTGTGGTCATAATGTCTCTTACAGCAATAGAACCCTAAGACAGAGTATGATCATCCAAACCTGTAATTGTGCTCAAGATGAATACCTCATATCTTGAAGGTAGTGGAATCAGAGCTTTGAAGGAGTGCCTTAGGATGAGAAAGCTGGCTTCTCCATCTCAGTAGCTTGGGAGAGGTGCATAGCTCTGTGCCAGAGGTGAGACATTCAGGGTTGCCTCAGAGCTGAACCTCCTCTTTCAACTCTGACTTAGTTCCAGGGGCCCGAGTCTTTGCACTGTGACTGGGACCTACTGGAATGCCACAGGCCAACCCACCCATCTTCCCACTTGCACTAGAGGCACCTCCTAAGCTCTTCTCTAGTCCCCTCAGCAAAGCCCCTAGCTCTGTGTGGCCCCCTTCTTCTGTCCACGTAGGGGAACTTCCTTCCCCTTCCATTGCTATCTTGACAAACCCCTCCATAGACTCTTTAAGAATGATCCAGAGAGCTCTATGCAAGTGCTGGGTGGTGCCTACTACTGCCCAGCTCTGCCAGCTTGGCCAGAATAATGCTGCAGTACTCAGGAGTGTCTGTCTGGTTCTCGGATAGAAAGACTGTGGCTTCTCATTTGTTTGATCCTTGTATACCTTTACTGGAGTGTTCTAGTTTCATTGTTTTGCCATAATAAAGTGTTCTCACCAAAGCAACCCAGGGAGGAAAGGTTTTATTTCATCTCATAGTTTACAGCCCATCACTGCAGGGGGTGGGGGAGAAGCAGGAACTTGAAGCATAAAAGCCCTTTTGGTTTCATTGCTTGCCAACTTGCTCCCAGGTCCACCTTTAGCTAGCTTTCTTATATTGTCCAGGACAGCTTGCCCAAGGATTGGTGCCATCCACAGTGGACTAGCCTTCCTATATCAATTAACAATCAAGGCAATACCCCACAGACATGACTACAAGCTATTAAGACTCACTTCTCAGACATTTCTAGGCTGTGACTGTTGACAACCTAAGACAGTTGGTCCTCAAGAAATTTCCAGAAACTCTTAGAGCAGTGTACATGGTCTCTGAACAAGTTACAGTTTTTTTTTCCCTGTACATTCTACACATTGAAACAACCAAGAGTGCTCCAGGGTTCTAATGCACATGACATAGTATGGGTCTTTTTTTCTCTAAGTTAAACTTGCTTCTTGTTTATTTGGAGGGAAAACTTGCTAATTACGGCCACAGCCTACCATGTCTGGATAGCTCTTCTGAGCTTGGAGCAAAATGGAGGACTCCCTTTGCCAGCAGGGCTTCCCCTTCTCCTACCTTATGTGGGGAGCCTGAACCCCGCCACACCTTCAACCTACACAGCTTTGGTGAGATTACAGGCTCAGCTTCCTGTCTACCTGATAAGGGCCTGTCCAGAAAGCACCTGGAATCCCTGCAATGCCTTTCCATACCAACGAGGCATTCTTCAGTCCCTTATACTTACACACCCAAAAAAAATCCCTATTCCCTTCCCCAAAACTACATAGTCCCTGATTCACCCTGAATAAAGTTGAGCAGCCTCTTTGAGGCTAATCCTGCAAGTCTGTCATTTCCATCATAATCTCTGGACCTCTGAGCCCTGTCCTTCAATTCTCTTCCCTTTGTACTTATGGGTTGGTGGCCAACAGCCCCTAGGGAGAAGTTAGGACCACATCTATTTGTTGAGGTTGGGTCTTGAATTTACTCCACCTTTGACCTGTGGGGATTACAGAGATATATCACCAAGCCCAAATTATATCTGGTTCTTGAATCAGTCAGCTGTTTGGCAGACTGAGGCAAGCCTGGGAATTTTGAGCATTGAGCAACCCTTTCACAGAGGTTGCATATCAGATATCCTGTATATTAGATATTTACATTATGATTTATAACAATAACATTACAGTTATAAAAGCAGCAAGGAAAATAATTTATGATTGGGGGGTTACCACAACATGAAAAACGGAATTAAAAGGTCACAGCATTAGGGAGATTGAGAACCACTGTCTTAGATAGACATGGGATCAGCTGTCAATTTTTGCAGAGGTTCTGGTCCTAGGATGTTCTGTCTCTATCTCTGCCTGTGTGTGCTATCATGGTGGCTGTATAACTCTAGTAGGAGGTGAGTCTGATAAAATATGACCTGATGCCTTTCTTTCTGTTGTAACTCCAGTTGTCTGTTGTTCTTGTGGATTTCATGTTGGGGAAGCCCCGTGCAGTAATTGTTCTCTGCTCTTGCAATTCCGAATCATTGAAGAATAGGTCATCTACAATTTCTCTCCAGCTCTAGTTCTTCCTGGAGTTCAAATTAAATATATTTCTGTGCTCACTCCAGAGCTCCAGGGCTTCAGTGACCTTGACCTTATAGTAAGCTTCTGGGTCCCTGGAACTTGCAGTTTGGGCACTGGGTGAGGGCAGGGAGGGGACAGGAAGGTCAGCATAGTTGCCCCTCCCCTGGCTTGGGCCACCTAGCACTTTACTGATTTGTACAAGCTCCTGTGGCAGGAAATATGCTGACGACTTCCCTAGGGTTGTGACTTAGTCAGGGTTTCCATTCCTTCACAAACATCATGACCAAGAAGCAAGTTGGGGAGGAAAGGGTTATTGAACTTACAGTTCCATACTGCTGTTCATCACTAAAGGAGGTCAGGACTGGAACTCAAGCAGGTCAGGAAGCAGGAACTGATGCAGAGGCCATGGAGGGATATTTCTTACTGGCTTGCTTCCCCTGGCTTGCTCAGCCTGCTCTCTTATAGAATCCAAAAATACCAGCCCAGAGATGGCATCACCAATAAGGGGCCCTCCCACCTTGATCACTAATTGAGAAAATGCCCCACAGCTGTATCTCATGGAGGCACTTCCCCAACTGAAGCTCCTTTCTCTGTGATAACTCCAGCCTGTGTCAAGCTGACACACAAAACCAGCTAGTACAGGTTGATTTTCAATTCCTGTCCACCCCATCATGAGCTAGCTCTTTATTTTTCAATATTAAAAAATTTAAAACTATTATTCCATTATATTATTCATATGAGTGTTTTCTCTGCACATATGTCTGCGCTCTACATGCAAACAATACTCTAGAGGACCAAAGAGGGTGTCATATTTCCCGACATTGGAGCTATAGACATTGTGAGCTACTCGTAGGTACTTGGAGTCGAACCTGTATCCTTGGGAAGAGTAGCCAGTGCTCTTAACTACCGAGTCACTTGTCAAGTCACTCCATCTGGTTTGTATACATCCAACACTGCAACCCCGGTAGTGTCAGGTTCTGTAATCCACTGAGTGGGTAACACATCTGCTAATTAAGGTCCTCTGTTCAATTAATCTGAAGCTGATTGCTCCTGAGGCCCACAGGCCGTCAGTCACAGTGTATAGACATTGATTTGAGGCTGGGTATTTGTTTGTTCTGCTCTGGGCAGTCACAGACATTGGAGGATAGAAAGGCATAGGGGTCTGGGGAAATCAGAGGCTGTGGAAAACTCCCTCATTATCCCGTCATCTTGTCCCTTCATGCTGTTTATGTGGGGAATGTGGCCAGCCCATGGCTAGGGAGCAAGGGAAGGGTGTGCTTATTCCATTTGGGTTCTAGCACATTCTGGTGCTCTAGAAATATGAGGTTTATACAAATGAGTTTTTCTACCTAAACTATGCCTTTTCTTTTTTTGTTTTTTTAACTATGCCTTTTCACCTGACTGTTTTGCTCTGCATTTAAAGTGTCAGCAAATCTTATTTGATGATCATGTTCCTTTTTCTAGTGTCTCACATCCTCCCCCATTTGCAGCACTTTCCTGACTTTGGAGCACGAACCTGTTCCCTAAGCCAGCATACTTCCAAAATATAAACAGAAGAGGTTTTAAAATTAACAGGACATCTGAGACTTGAGTTTGTTGTAAAAATTCTCCAAGAGTACAGTCTGTGCAAATAAATGTCTTGGCTCCAGCTCCAGATGGATTTGGGGAGTCTTTAAATGCCTCCCCGCGGCTGCCCAGGACGAGCCTCACCTCCCAATCTGAGTCAGTGGGAGAGCAGAGGTGTTGGTCTTAAGATTCAGGTTTCTGAGCATGGCGGCATGGCTAAGAGCCTTGCAGGGAGAGGCAGAGGCAGGCTAGGGGCCTTCTGATGGACAGCTTGGTGATGGGGGTGGGGATACAGAGTACAGAGGTCAGAGAGTGTGGAACCATATTAAGATTGGCATCTGCAGAGGAAGGGTGTGGGGGGCCAGCAGGGGTGCTAAGGCTAGCTGAGGTCTGGCTGGGCTTGAAGCAATGAGAACAGCAGCAATTGAGGCATCTGGTGAGTGTCTTTATGCTAAGCACCAGGCCTTATGCTTTCTCCTGTGGTCCTCAGTGAGACCTGATGGGACAAGTCTTATCCCTCTGGAACACGTCTGGGCAGAGCTTTCTTCTTAGGGGCGGAGAAAAGAAAAGGAAGGGCTAACAGGAGGACCAGGAAGGTCCCAGGAGGGAGGATGTCAAAACGCACAGCCAAAGGTGGCATCCCGAAAGTTGGGAGGACATGGGTGCAGAAGGCTCATGTGGGGTGATAAGGCTTTGGGAAAGTCAAGGGACAAGGCTAGGGACAAGAGAGACAACCTTTGCCAGCCTTGAGAGCCCCAGGCTCTGCAGACAAAGTGCACATGAAGACACAGACTTCAGGAAAAGCCACTTTGCCACCAGATGCCCCCTTATCTCCTGAGTCCAGACAGCCTGCTATTGGTATGCCGTTTATTCTGATGAGCGCTACTGGTTACTGGGCTCAGGTAACAAGGTCTGTAGGTCTGTAGCTGCCCAGACCACACGGGTAAAGGATTTCATTTTGTTGCTGGTCATTTTAGATGTGTGGGAGTCAAATGTGAGGAAACAGTGCGCTGTGTCTGTATGTGAGCTTTCCTGGGAGGCTGTTCCTGGGTTACATGGAGCCATGCTGAGGGTAAAGTGTCCCATAGAATTATCCTGGAAAAAATCCCATGGCCCCACTCAGGAGAGGAGTGCCACCGCCACAGTTTCTGGTAGGCATGTGGGAGAGATAAGACTCCAGGGGTGAGCTCAGGTGGGACTCGGACTGTGGTGCTGATGACCTTTTTCTTTGAGTGCCATGTTCGCTTCTGTCTCACCCGAAGGTGACCTCAGGCAGAGCCCTGTGCCCTCAGTGATGGCCAGGGAAGACTTCCCTAAGTCTAGACTTTGTACCTTAGGTTTGGTGGCTGCTCTGCAGGGCTGGGTTCTCTGTAGAGTAGGGGGCTCATTAAGGAGAGTCCATGGTCTTCTCAGGACTCTGGTTAGAAACAAGAAAATCTGCTGAGAAAGGATGTACAGTCAGGGAAGGGGCAGCAGCTGAGTTACATTCATGTTGAGTAGAAAAGCAGATCCAGAAGGCAGAATTTGAAGATGGAGGTCAGCCTGTGACATGATTCTGGGAGGCTTGGATCACATTGGGGTTGGGCTTAGCTCTCAGTGGGGATCGCAGGTGAGTGGATTTCCATTCTTTTTTACACACACACACACACACACACACACACACACACACACCACACTAGAGGCCTCCTAGGACAGTATGTACTTAGAAACTGGGGAGTGGGGTCTTGGAGAGTAAGGACAACTTCAAGGGGAGTGATGTGTATCCTTAGCTGGGGGGTGGGTGGGCAGGACATTGAGTCCTGGCTATCGCCTTCCCTCACCTGGATGACATGTAGTCAGTTGCCTGCATACTTAATATTTCATCTGCCTCGATAGGTCCCCAGAGGCTGACAAAGCAAGGCCATCAAGCCACAGAATAAATGAGTCTCAGTACTGCTGCTAAGGAGATCTGTACAGATTTATATTCAGAGTGCATAGAGTGGATCTGGACCCTGCCACACATGTCTGTTAGCTAACAGCTGGTGAGGCGGGTAGACCAAGTGAGAAATGGAGAGAGAGAGAGAGAGAGAGAGAGAGAGAGAGAGAGAGAGAGAGAAGAGATAAGAGGGAGAGGAGGGAAGAAAGGGAGGGAAGGGGAAGAGAGGGAGAAGGGGAGAGGAGGAGGGAGAGAGACAGAGTTGGTGACTGGCTGTTGTGGGTTGCATCAGAGAGAAGCAGTGTAGGATGCTGGATGGGGCAGGTCCAGGGCTCGCCTCTGCACCACCGTGCCTGCCCCTTGATCAGCAACACTCTCTGCTCCTGGGTGGCAGTGGAGCTGGCCATGGAGTTACGGATGTTTTCTGCCCGGGCAACAGTATAGGCACACATTCCAGCATCTGAAAAGGCCAAACCATGTGGGAATCTCAGCACTTTCAGAAGAGCCTTGCTTTCAACCCCGGCTAGCTGGTGCCACCCACAGCGCTGTCTCCCCCAGCTTGGTGGGACCCCACAAGTGGGAGTATCCAAGAGCAAGGGCTCTTAGGTTCCTACTTTGCTGCATCTGTAGTTGGGACAACACACAGCCGCTGTCTTAGTTTCCGTAGAACAGGCTGGCAGCAAGAAAGGTTTCTCTGTCCAGGGTCTCCTTGGCTGAAATGAGGGGGCTGGGACTGCTGGCCGCCTGGGATGTACGGCACTCTTGCACGCTCACTGGGTGCCGCCTGGGATGTACGGTACTCTTGCACGCTCACTGCGTGCCGCCTGGGATGTACGGTACTCTTGCACGCTCACTGGGTGCCGCCTGGGATGTACGGTACTCTTGCACGCTCACTGGGTGCCGACAGCCTTCGTTTCTTTCTCATTCGTTCTTTCTGTGCCTGCCATGAGAGATTACATTTCCCTTGAACTTCTGTTTTCTCTATTTTCTGCCCTTCTCTTCTGTGTCTAGGTTCCTGGAATGGCTTCACCCTGACAACCTGGAGCAAATTGATGAGTAACATCAGTTCCCCCTGTGGTGGTTTTTTTTTTTTTGAGGTGTCTTTTAATTAATTCCTGACATTGGCAGTTGAGATATCAGAAAACATCAACTGATACTCATAAAAATATTTTGTTCAAAATTAGTGATATTCTTTTGCTTTTCATAAAGGGTTTGAGAAATTTCAAACATTTTATAAAGTAAGTAATGGTAAAAACAATAAATCAAAATATACAGAAGTTGAGAGAAGCTGGTTTTAATCAGTCAGCTTGGAGAAAACTTTGAGCAAGAACAGATGAGTTGAACCAGCCAGTCAAACAGAGTTCCCCTGTGTCTTAGGGTTACTACTGCTGTGATGAAACACTATGACCAAAGCAACTTGGGGAAGAAAGGGTTGATTTGGCTTAAGAGCTACATCACTTGTAAATCATTGTTCATCAATGAAGGAAATCAGGACAGGAACTCAAGCAGGGCAGGAACCTGGAGGCAGGAGCTGATGCAGAGACCACGGAGGGGTGGTGCTTACTGGCTTGTTCTTCTTGTCTTGTTCAACTTGCTTTTTTTTTTTTTTAAATTTATTTTATGTATGTGAGTACACTGCAGCTGTCCTCAGACACACCAGAAGAGGACATTGAATTCCATTACAGATGGCTGTGAGCCACCATGTGGTTGCTGGGAACCAAACTCAGGACCTCTGGAAGAGGAGTCAGTGCTCTTAACCGCTGAGCTAGCTATTCAGGCCCTGTGCATGTGTCTTGATAAGCCTTGACATATTTAGATGCTGAAGTCTCCACAGACACATGGATGATACTGAACCTTCCCTTCTAGCAGACAGCACACCACATCACCCACACAGGCTTCTCAGGCCCAGGCAGGTGTTGGAGGTGAGAGGTGGAAGCTCTGTAGCTCTAAGTGGAAGAACTTGCCCTTGTGCCTGGCTTTTTCCCTTTCTGGAATGGCTTTCAGATCCATCCATGCTGCTTCTCAGGACTGTAGGATCTCTCCTGGCTTCTCTTAGAAGTGATTTTAGCCCTTGTATGAGCTGGGAGGTGGCTTGAAGGGTTTCTGCTTGTGTTTGAACCTACCACTCATTGCAACAGCACCTCTAGGTCTTTTGTACACCAATGAAGATATTCAGCACTGACTGCATCCGTTGTATGTTCATTTCTGATTTTTTGCTCTCTATTTATGTCTACCTTTCCCTCAGTACCATTGACTCATTGCTGAAGCTTTATGGTAACCATTGAAATCAGGAAGTACGAACATCACATTTTCCAAAGGCCTTTCTCAAATTATTTTGGCAACTTTTGTCTACTTTGGCTATTTTCAACTTCCATATAAATTTTAGAAAACATTTGTCAATTTCTTTTTTTCTTTTTTTTTCTTTGATATATTCTTTATTTACGTTTCAAATGATTTTCCAGTTTTTGGCTCCCCACTCCCCGAAAGTCCCATAAGCCCTCTTTTCTCCCCCTGTTCCTCCATCTACTCCTCCCCACTTCCCTGTTCTGGTATTCTCCTATACTGCTGCACTGAGTCTTTCCAGAACCAGGGGCCACTCCTCCATTCTTCTTGGACATCATTTAATATGTGGATTATGTCAGTTTCTAACAGAAAAGCATGCAGGGAATCTGACTGGGATGGTATTGAGCCTGTGTATCACACTGGGGAGAATCTGTTGACTAGGCATGCTTAGGGCTCTGGTTCATGAACACAGTATGGTATATCTTCCCAGTTCAGTCTTATAGTTTCTCTCAGCAATGTTTTATAATTTCCAAAGCATTGCATTATGCGTAATATTTAAATGAAGTAAAAGTGACCTTATGAAGGCCACAGGACAGAAAGTCAATATGTAATTGACCTTCTTATTTACATACCAATATGTAATTTCTTATTTTAAGATTTATTTTTAAAAAATTATGTGTATGCATATATGTCTATATGTGGGTATACGCATGTGTGTGCACTTGCCTGCAGAAGCCAGCAGAGGGCATTGGATCCTCTGGTGCTGGAGTCCCAGGTGCTTGTGAGCTTCCTGACATGGAGGCTAGGAACCAAACTTGGGTCTTCTGCAAGAGTGGTACATGCTTTCAAGTAACGAACTCTCTTTCCAGCTCCTTATTTATTTTTCAAAATGAATGTAATGCCAGTTAATTAATTAATTAGTTGTTATTTTATAACCAATAATTAATAAGACACAATATTTATTTTAATAAGTAAAACAATTAAACATACAATTACATAAATTATATAAAATTAAAATACATAAAATAATAAACAAATGAAATAAATAAAATAAAAACAGTGATAAAATGAATGAATGAATGAATGAATGAATGAATGAATTGTGCACACATGTGTGGGCCCCACAGCACACAGAGGCCATAGGACAATATTCAGGAGTTAGCTCTGTTGGTCCCTGTGGTGAACTTCATACCATTAAGCTTAGGAGCAGGAGCCTTTACCTGTTGAGTCATCTTGCCAGCCCTACAATGTATTTCAACTATGAAATATTAATGAACAATTGAAAACTGAAATGGAATATAGTCTAAAATCACACCCGCTTCTGAAAACAGGATGTTCACACTTGTGAGATCTAATCATGGTTGCCAACTTGACACACCTGGGAAGAGGGAACTTCAGTTGAAGACTTACCTCCATCTGATTGGCCTGTGAGCTTGTCTAGGGTATTTTCTTGATTCTTAGTTGTTGGTATTGCCTGCTGTGGGCAATACCATCTGTACGCAGATGGGTCTGGGCTGTATAAGAAAGCTAACTTAGTCAGACAGAAGAGCAGGTTAGTAAATAGTGTTTCTCCTCCACAGTCAGCATTTCTGGTCTTCAGGTTCCTGCCTTGCTTTCTCTGGGTGATGAGCTGTAACCTGTAAGCTAAGATAAACCTTTTCATTCCCTGCGTTGTTTTGGGTTAGTCAGTGTTTTTATCACAGTAACAGAGAAACAAAACAGGACAAAACAGTGAAATCAAGTTTTCTTTCTCCCTTTCATCTGTATGTCTGTTAGGACTTTTTCTTGCTTTTCACACTTCCAGGATTTCCAGTGCAAAGTTGAAAAAAAGTGTTAAGGGGAGAGGGCTGGAGAGATGGCTCAGTGGTTACAAGCGTGGACTATTCTTTTAGAGGACCTGGGTTCATACACATACCATGCAGGCAAAATGACAATGTGCATACAATAAAAAAAATTAAAAAAATAAAGAAAATAAACATTTTTTTAAAGAAGTGTTGAGAGACAAAGTTTTCCCTCACTCCTGACCCAGACTCAGTCCTTCAGGAGTGTGAGGATGGCTTAGGTTTTTGTTCATGCCTCTGCCAGGATGAGGAAATTCTATTTCTAATTTGCTGAGAGACCTTATCACGAGTGGATGTTGATTTTTGCCAAATGAGTTTTCTCTCTCCACGGAGGGCCTGTGTTTTCCTCCTTTACAGAGAATGGCATTGTTTGATTTTAAAATGCTAAACAAACTTCATGTCCCTGGCTCAAACCCCAGCTCTCACAAGTCATCATCCATTTTGCATAAGTCTACATTTCATTTGCTCATTCTTCTTCTTCTTTTTATGCTAGGGATTTTAAAACATGTATACACAAGCATATTGAACTAACATCTTTACAATATATTTTTTGTAATATCTCTGTCTGGTTTTGTTAACATAATTCTGGCCCCACTAAGCGTGTTTTATCTGATTTTGGTTTCTCTAAGTGTCTGGGCTCTTTCCTAAGTGCTAAGTGGAGTTCACCTGTGTGACTATTGGACTTGGAGTTTCCTAACAGGGATACCTATAGCTACACATTGTGTTTTGATTTGAACTCTCCAGAGCATTCCAGAGCTAACCTAGCTCTGTTCTATAGACTGGCTTCTCTGGCTTCTAGGAGACTGTGGCGAAGCTTCTCCCATCTGCCTGGAGAAGACAGTCATTTTGAGTCCCTGGGAACTGTTCCTCTGCCAGTGTGCTCCTGCTGGTCTCCTTGGGGAGTTTATCTTGCCAATCTGGGACTCAATCCAGCTTTTCCTGTGTGCTGATTAGTAGGCAGCCAATATTCTGGGGACAGATTTCTAGAGGTGCTCCTTTATAGAGCTCCTTCTTACATGAACTCTGGCCCCAAGTTCAGCTGCTTTGACCTCCATGAACACTGATGCTCTGACTCAGACAGAGGCCGACATCTGGATGTGTTTCAGCAGCTGCATGGGAGGCAGCCTCCCCACACAATAGACAGCTGTAGGGCTTGTCTCACCTGTTCACCCTTTAGGTAGGAATCACAGCATGGCCCGGTTCCCACTTCTTTCCTTGAAAACAGTTGCTTGATATATTTTGTCTGTTTTTTTTTTTAAAGTTGTTTCCTGTAACAGTTTGTCCTTCATGCCCAGGGACAGGAGTCTGAACCTCCGAAGTCCTGCTGGAAGATGGTAGTTGCTGAGTCTGTGACTGCAGGATGTATTGGTCAGGGTTCTCTAGAGTCACAAAACTTATGGGTAGTCTCTGTATAGAAAGGGAATTTGTCGATGACTTACAGTCTGTAGTCCAAACTCCCCAATAATGGTCAGCAGCAGCTGTGGATGGAAGTACAAGGATCTAGCAGTTGCTCAGTCCCACAAGGCAAGCAGGTGTAGAAGAGAGTGAATCTTCCTTCTTCCAGTGTTCTTATGTAGGTCTCCAGCAGGTGTGGCCCAGATTAAAGGTGTGTGCCACCACTTGCTTCGTCCCAGATGACCTGGAACTCAGAGGTCTGTCTTAATCTTCTGGGATTCACAGCCACTATGCCTCAATATCTCCATGCTGAGATCCAGGTCAGAAACTCATATCTCCCAGCCTCCAGATTAGGATCACAGGTGAGCCTTCCAATTCTGAACTGTAGTTCATTCCAGATATAGTCAAGTTGACAACCAGGAATAACCACTACACAGGGATATAGAGCTCCTGGCTCTCCAGGGTAGGACACTTTGGGGAACCATGCTGAAACTGATGCTTGCTCATATCACAGTAGAGTTATAATGTCACCCGATCAATGGGGCTAACTCAACCAATAGGGGAATAACCCAACCAACGTGGGCAGCTAAGCTCTGGACACAGGCAGACCACAGGACCTACCCACACTAGTTTGCAAGTGATTTTCTGGTTTGGCTACCTCTAGAAAATATTGAGGGCTTGGAAACACATTTGTCAGGGCTATCCCGGCAGCTGAATGGTAAGGTTTGAGGTAGGTGTGTATTGCATACTCTCAGGCCATTCTGATTCATGGCTGTTTCAGGACCGTCAATTTAGGAATGTTTCTTATTTCTTATTGTCTTCAATGTCAGTTGTCAATTTGAGAGGATCTAGAATCCACTAGGAGACAAGTCTCCGGGCACACCTCTGCACATGCCTGGAGGATTGCATTGACTAGGTTAATTGAAGTGGGAAGACCCCACTCCAGCAGTGGGCAACACCATCCTCTGGGCTTGTGTAAAAAGATTGGGGTAAAAAGGAGAACATGAACTGAACACAAGCAACCTTGTCTTTCTGCTGACAGCTGCTTCAGGCTCCTGCTGTTGTGACTTCGCCGTCACAATGGACTGCATCAAACTATGAGCCACAGCGAACCCTTCTGTCCTGAAGTTGCTTTTGTCAGGGTATTTTACCACAGCATGAGGAAGAGGAAGACAGTAAGAAGGTTTTAAACTGTGAAAACAAAGTCATGAGAATAATTCTAACAACTGGAGATTTGTTAGTGCTGCTTCCCATGCTGTGGTGGGCTTTAACCCTGAGAGCCACTGTCCTCTGCTCTGACCATCCATGAAGGCTACAGCAGAAATTTAAGACATGTCTTTCTGTAGTAGGGGCTGCTTACTCTTGCTTGTGCCAACTGAAAACTTTGTTTTATACCAAATTTCCCTCTCTCCATCTGTCTGTCTGTCTCTCTCTCTCTCTCTCTCTCTCTCTCTCTCTCTCACACACACACACACACACACACACACACATTTATTTATTGTGTCTATATGCATCTATTTCACAATATGCTCGGGGAGATAGGACAACTTGAGGGAATCCATTCTCTCCTATGATGAGTCCTGGGAGCCGAAATCTGGTTGTCAGGCTTGGTGGCAGGTAGAGTGGTCCTATTTTTGCCCTTTAGATGGTCACTTCAGAGGCAGACAGTGGGAGGATTCATGTGAAGTCCAGAGTGGACTCTTTATGCCTCACTATCCTGAGGTGCGCGTGAGGTGGTCAGGACACGTGCAGAAGTTTGAAGCCAAGCTTCCTAGACCGTCTTCTGCACTGTGCTGGGATGCTGGACACTGGACGCTGTGGGAGGATTGGGGAAAAAAGAAGAACATGAAGAGCAAAAAAGGAGGAAACACGAATAAGATGGAAAGTGTGGGATAAGAGAGGGAGGTGGCCGCCATCTTTCCCACAAGAAGCTTTTGCCCATGGGGTGGGTGGGCTGCTGGAGCTGAGTCCCAAGGAAGCCTAGTGGGGTACAGGGGTGTGGGGGGGGCAGAGCCCTCCCCTGTTCCTCCCCCCTGTCTCTCAGAAGCTGTTCTGCAACCTTGCCTTGCCCTTCTCCAGCAGAGAAACCAACTTCTCGTGAGAGTGAACGGGCCTTACTCTCCAGGTCCAGGGGTTGTGTCTGGTGTATGAGCACCACTGGGGGCACACCCACTGTGAAGATGCACCGGGCTTTGGCATCTGTCACACACAGCCTGTGGCTCTGGCACTCCCCCCCCCCCAAACACACTATCATTCTCACCTCATTGTTTTCTTCTCCTTTTCTGATGCTGCCTCCTCCTCCTCCTTCTTTTATAAATAGCCCTTATCTTTGCATTCTGTTTTTTTGAATTACCCTTCTACACTCTCTCACAGAAATTACAGTTTGTTTTCTGGAAACCTGAGTTCTCTGTTCCCAAAAATCCCATTTCTGGGTTTTTACTATGCATGAGTGAATGTGTGTGTGTGTGTGATGCATTTGTATTTGTGTATTTGAGTGTTAATGTATGTACATGTATGTATGTATGTGTGTGCATAAATATGTGTGAGTGGGTTTCTGTGTACATGTATGTGTCCCTGTGTACTTGTGCATGTATATACATTTCTTCATCTTTCTCATCAATTAGTAATGGGATCCCCTTTGGCTGGTGACAGGGAGGTCTCCAGTCCCATCATGAGCATGGCTACCTGTAGCCTCTTGATGGTGCTCCACCATGCCCATTGCTGCCCAGGGGAATTCCAGTCATATTAGGGATGACAAATAGGCTCATCTCTTCATAAGCACTTTCTTCTTGTCAGAAGCACAGTTTCTACAACTAGAAGCTTCTTGTTGGCTTTTTAGTCATTTAAGAAGAGTGCTGTGGGAAAAGACAGTCGAGTTCTTGCTTCTCATTCCGTAGCTTCGAAGTCGATGGCTTGCTTTACACAGCCCCCAAAGGTGACTGGTGGGATTTAAAGGTGACCATGTAAGCTGACAGGGGACAATGGTGTGCTTTAGCCAGGCTGTTGTGTTTGACCAGCAAGAACATCTTTGATTTGAGTTCTAGAGCTTTTGACTAGATCGCAGTTTCTGATAGCTTCCCCGATTTCTATGAAATCCCTCCAATCACATCGCCTACCTTACTCAGGTACCTGGCGAAGAGGCATTGCTCAGTGCCAGTGGGGATGGGGTGGTAGGGTGCTTATGGCTGTTGACTTGGGTTTTGTGTGCAGACTTCTTCAGGCTAAGAAGTACTCAGATGATGTAGAGATTAAGACATTAAAGTACACATTGCACGTCTCAGGTAAAATGATGGTCGTCTGCATTCTGACTCCTTTTTCTCTTCTGGCTGAAATTCCATTCCCCAGTCATACAGCATAGCTGCTGAAATGCTTTGTGAACAGGGCACAGCCATGGCCAACACTTTGTTTTCCTCCATATCCCCTATCCGGTCCCTGAGTCAGTTGCTAATTCCTATTTCCTCTTATCCTGAGACTGCTTCCTACTGAAGGCTTACAGGTACCTTACTGTGACTGTTCCTTACTAGGGATACACAGTTTGTCACCTTACTGTGACTGTTCCCCATTGAGGACACACAATTACCTCATTGTGTCTGCTCCCCACTGAGGACACACAGTTACCTCACTGTGACTGTTCCCCAGTGGGAACACAGTTACCTTACTGTGACTGCTCCTCACTAGGGATGTACAGTAACCTCACGGTAACTGCTCCCCACTGAGGAAACACAGTTACCTCACTGTGACTGTTTCCCCACTGGGGATGCAGTTTCCTTACTGTGATTTACAATTAACTGAAAGAAGATTCCTAAGAGGTTTTGTCATTAAATTAAAACATAGTTATAGTCTTTTGGATTTTAAAAATAAATTTTTAATTTTGGTTTCTAGGTGCATGAAATATTTACCTGTTTCCACAGCCAAATCTGACAAACGAGGTCTATTCATAAAATCCATGTTTGCTTCCCTTCTCTCTTTTTCCAAAAGGAAGGCATTACAATTATCTCTAGATTTAGTTTTCCATCGTTTTGCTTCTAGACATTCAAACTTGTATTTGTATACTCTTAAAAAAAATCTCTATTTTCTCTCTCCTCCCTCTTTTCATCTCTCTCCCCTCTTTTCTTCTTCCTCTCCTTCTTTTCTACCTCCTTTCATTCCTGTTTACTGGGGATCAAATCTAGGACCTTGTGCATATTAAACACATAATAAATGTGGAACAACGCCCCAGCCTCCTTCCATTCCCTGACAGGACATATTTTATACATTTTCTTTTACATTTAATAATGTTTTAGAAAATGCTCCACAGAAATATATGGAGAAATTACCTCCCCCCCCCAGCTGTGCTCCATTCTGTGGTTATATTATCCTTGAGTCAACCATCCCCACTATGAATGTCTTGGCTAAATACAGCCACTTCCCGTCAAGTAGCCCAGTGCTTATGCCCAATACTTGTTCCAACACCTTCCCCCTTCTCCTCCCTTATTTTCATTAAAAAGATATATTTTTATTTTCTTCCTTTTTAATTTTATTTTTGAGGTTGTAACACTATAATTACATCCTGTTCAGTTCATATAATGCTACCTGTATGTGTATTTCCAGGGATGACTATTTGGTAATGAACAACCAATTGTTGTGCTCATCACTGGAGAAGGCCACCTGTCCTTCCCCAGCTTTTCTCTGTTGCCTGTAGTTCTTTGTGTAGGGTTGGGGCCTCGTGGCCTTTCCCTTACCCATTCTGGTGCATCCATTGGTGGTGTACTTGTCTAGCTCACCATGACTTTACCAGGACCAAGCAGTTAGCTGAGTTTTCAGTACCAGGCATAGTTTGCATCTTGTTGTGTGGGTATGACGTCTACTTAGAGAGCTATTGGTTATGTTGGGAGCAGGAAGGTCCTTATACCCAGAGATCTCCATGGAAACTAGAAATGTTGATGCTAAGGGGTGTCTACTTAAATGAGGAAATATCCATTCTTCCTCCAAAAGTCTGGGTATTGGAGGTGATTGACAGCCCTGTGATCTGCATTATCTGTTGGGACAGACCATATCAAGCTTCCATAACCAGTACTGGAGGTGGCTGGTAGTCTAAATGGCCCCTACATTATCTGCATAGCTAAGGGTTCCCCCAACCTCCCACAACCAGGACTTAATAGCCCAAATGACTTTTATGCTTTCTGTATGACTGAGGCTGTGCCAGATCCTTCCCCAGATCCTTAAGCTAACACAGTAGCTTTATTTCTAGAACCCATGTTCTTGGAAGAAATGACATGTACTTTGAGTTGAGTTTCAATGTAATAATGCCTCCTTGTTCAGTGGGGATTGTATTATACCAGAAAACTCCCCCAGCCCCCAAATTATACTGGATTTACGTATACTGGCAATAAACCATCTGGCATCAGATGCTCTACAAGTTTGATCCAGCTTAATGAAGTCAGGCAGACGTAAGTTTTCATTTTCACCTCTTTGTGGTTCATTTCTCTACGTGCCGTAATGCCAGCTGGGACTCCCTCAGGTTACCACAAAGGTAAACGTGCCACTGTTATATATGTAGGGCTATCGTGCAGTTTATACGGTTCACAGGCACCTAGCTGGGCAGGAGAGTTGCTTACCTCCCTTCTTTGTAAGTTTGTATGGCCCCTTCTCCTTGTATTGCAATCTGAATTAGTCGGGGTTCTTTGCAGAATAGGTCTGAGAAAATGAATCAATATATACAAGGTTTATTGTAGTGACTTATAGACTGTAGACTGTATAGACAACGATGGTTGTCTCCTAAAAGAACAACCAAGGATCCAGGGGTTGTTCAACCCATAAGACTGAATGTCTCAGCAGTCCCAATCTGGTACAGGAGTCCCATGGAGGTCCTAGAGAGGTGCCAGTTTTCAGTCTATGTTGAAATCCCAGAGGAGTAGTTTCTGACACCAGCAAAGGAATGACTCAAGGATGTACCAGTGAGAATGAGGACAAGCAGACAGAAAGAACAGGTTTCCTTCTTCCATGTTCTTTTTGTGGGCTACCACATTTATGTTTAATGATGTGCACTTATGCATTTACATGTGTGAATATGTACACGCGTGCAGGTGCTCTCAGAGGCCAGAGGTGTTAGATCCTCTGGCGCTCGGAGTTACAGGTAGTTGTGAGCCACACAACATGGGTAACAGACTTCAGGTCTTCTACAAGAGAAATATGTGCTCTTAACCACTGAGATGCCTTTCCAGCCCCCCTCTCCTTTGCTTTTGAGGTGCTGGTCTTTGATTCCAGAGCCTGGCACCTGCTAGACAAACCTTTTACTGCTGAGCTACATCCTAACCCTAAAGACACAGTTTATGGGTCTAAGAGTCATTGTATGTGTAATCTCTTTAAGCATCGACACGTCCCCCACTCCTCCAATGGCTTTAATAGCCATGTGGCACAATAAAAGATCCCGCAATTTCTATTTCACTCACTGGCTGTGGGCACCCAGCAGACACAATGTTTTCCTCATAAATGGAAATTGTTTTTCGTTTTTTATTTTTATTCAGATGTACTATTTGTCCATCTTTATGGTGCACATTTGGTAATTCAATACATCTTTAAACGAGTAATAAGCAAATCAAAGCAATGAGTATTTCCTTCTAAAGCATTCATCATGCTTGTTGTAGGGTTGTTTGTAATAAACCATCGACTCACCTGGGATACAGCATTTTCTCCACCCAGGAGGCAGATGGGCACATCACAGTCTCCTCTCTTAATCATTATCCTGACCAGCTGGGGCTTCAGCATCCTCAGAGGGGCCAACAAACCCTTCCACTCTCACTGTGAATCCATTCACACATGCATGTGCACATACACATCACGTGCACATTGTACATGTGTCTTGTAGTTTATCATCATTGCCCACATAAAAAAACCAAACTTAATATTGTATTGATTTTAAATTCGTAAAAATGTTTCCTAGACAGCTAGAACAGAGTATGTGTCTGTTCTCCACAGAGTCCCGTGTTAACACAGTGCACCTGTCAGCCTAGGACAGTAACACTGGTGCCTGATTATTAACTACTCTGGCTGCATAAGGGTTTCCCTGGTGGTGCTGTGTGCACATGCGTATGGCCTGTGGAGATGAGAGGACAGTCTTGAGCACTAGTTGTTTCTCAGATGTTTTCTTCTAGGTTGTTTTAGTGAGAAAGGGTCTCTCATTGACCAGTGGGCGCCAGGGAATCCAGCTGTCCTTGTCTTCCTAGTTTTGGATCCCTATACACAGTTGTGTGCCTCTGTGCCTGTCTTTTTTTTTAAAAATTTGATTTCTGGGGATCCAGCTTGGGTCCTCATTCTTGCAAGGCAAGCACTTCACAGACTTGAGCCAGGCCTCCAGCCCTTACTTAACATTAATATTTATGGTGTTTAAGTTTCACCTTTTGTGGCAAATGTGAGTTTGACCCTCCTGAAGGAACCAGGCAGCTCCTTATCATTAGATGGAGTCCCAGTGACTTTCAATGGGCAGGAATTCTACTTTGTGCAAATAAAATGTTCTCTAACTCTTCCTAAGCATCTTGTTCGTATCTGGAATGAGTCACTTTCCTAAGTTCTCTGAGGTGGCAGTAGCCCTCTGAAATGTTATCTAAGTTCTGGGTTATCTAAGTTCTCATGGCCACCGAGTACCACTCATTTTAGATATTTTTTTTTCATGAACAGAGATAGGAAACATACATTTTAGAAAGGAAAAAATATGAGTTCTTACTGAAAGTAACAATTCAAATACACAATTCTAGGGTCCAAACTCAATTGTTCTGATTTTCTACTTTTTCCCCTCTTTGTACTAAAGATCCTGGTTCTTGGTAGCAGAGTTACTCAGTTCCTACTATGCACTATAATTATGTTACCATTACACACTGGAGCAATTGAGCGGAGATGAGCCAGGTCTTGCCATGAAGATGACAGCCCAAGGCCGTATTTATGGCCACAATGGTTCATCTTTTCTTCACTCAGTGTTCTTTGGGGATTGGCTGTGACCCTGTTCCTTCTTAACCTTACCCAAAGGCAAGGCTGGCGACACCCTGTTTATGAGGCTGCTGGATTATCATGGCAGAGAGAAATAGCCTTGGTGGACTGGAAGCCAGTTTTCCTATTTCTCACAGCATCGATTCCGGTGTTATTCACCTTTCTACCACTGTAACAAAATGCCTGAGATAACCAACTTAAAGAGAGGAAAGCATGGATGCCCTGCAGGGATTTGTGTCTATGAGAGGTAGTATACCATGATGGGAGACCAAAAAAAAAAAAAGATAAATAAATAAAAAACAAAACAAAAAAACAAAACAAAAAAAACCAAAAAAAAAAAAAACCAAAAAAAAAAAAAAGAAGAAGAATAAGAGAGAGACTGAGGGATTAGAGATGGGTCAGCTGTTCTTCCAGAGAACAAGAATTTGATTTCTAGAACCCATAGCAGGTGGTATGCAGCCACCTGTTACTTTAGCTCCAGTGTTTTTGACACTTCCTTTCACTCACATGCGTGTATACATACACAACCACACATGCACTACACACACATACACACCATACATACATACCCTCATACCATACACACACCCCATCCCACAATGCTCCCCCACACAGCCCACATATACCCCACACATATACATATATACCACATACCCCCATAAATACCTACCCTGGACACCACACACACCCCGCACGTATATGCATACACAACACACACCACAAACATATACATATACCACAAACACATACATACAAAATAAATCTTTACAAAAAGAAAGGAAAGATCTGAGGTGCATCGCCAGTGACCCAACTCCTAGTTAGTTACGATCTTTTAAAGGCTCCAAGAAACTAAGCCCTTTACAGACGGCCTGGAGGCACTCCTCAAGCAAGCTGTAATGCTTTTTCTGCATGGCCAATCCTGAGTTCACAAGGGCGTGAACTTCTAGACTTCAGGAACCCCGAAGATCACGCAGCTGAATCTGCTATCATTGGGGCAGGCATATGAGATCCTTCTTTAGGGCAGGGGAGTGAGATACTCAACAACCCAGCCAATCATCAAATGAAACTGTGAGGTGCGGGTTCTCTCCGGCCACAAGCCATGCCTTCCTGCAGTCAGAGCAGAGAGCTGCATTTCAGAATTTCTCTGTCTCAGCAGGTTTTCTCAGGGTCGGGGCATCAGCTTGACCTACTGGTCAAGTTTTTCTTGCAGTTTGTTTTTGATTTTCATAGATGGCCATTTTTCTTTTTTGACGTTTGTATTGCATTGGTTCCAAATTCAAAATGTTAAGATCGGGACATTCCCATGCACCAGGTGGCTCTGACCCCTTCTCTTCTCCCCTCAGCCCTCTTGCAAATGCTTGCCTTGCCCCCTTTGCAATTTTGAAAATACATGTAAATGCTCATACATGCTTAGTGCAGCAGATGTTACACCCCGGCATGGAGAACATGATAACAACTCGTGGTTGCTAAAAAACAGCCATGAACTGTGTTATGTAGATCAGAGAACTCTTATCTCAAATTTCTGGAGGCTCGGTCATCAAAACCATGTTAACAGATCAGTATTTCCTCTTAAAGACCTGGGGAAGGAGTTTTCCTTCCCTTTCCTGGTTTCTGGCCAATGCTTGACATTCATTGGCTAATGACTACGTCACTCACCCTAACTCTTGCCTCCATCATCACGTTACCTTCTCCTCTAGGTGCCTGTGTCCTAAAACCTACCTTTCTTCCTGAGGATACCATGGGTTTAGGGCCTCCTCTACTCAACTATGACCCCATATCAAGTTTTTTCAAATCCCCCCCTCCCCAGGAGGAGAGGAGTTCTCTAGAGGAACAAAATCAACGGGAATATACTCACACATATGTAAAAGAATTTTTAATGCCAGCTTATTTTTAAAATAGTAGCAATAGCTGTTTCACACTGGGGAGGCTGAGGACCAGTAGCTGCTCAGTGGATGGGGCTATGTGTCTCTGCAGCCTTGATCTGATGCCTAAAGCCTGCCAGGTTCTGCATAGCCACTGATCCTTAATCAATGGAGGAAGCCTGGAAACACTGGTTCTGAAACCTACAAAGGAACTGCAATCATCAGCAGCAACAGGGTTAATCAGCTCAGGCAAGAGAAAGGAGAAGAGAGGCAAATGGCCTTCCTTCCATCTTTTATCTGGGCTGCTACTGGAGGGCGCCACCCAAACTTTGGGCGACTTTTAGTTGAAGCAGTCAGGACACTTTTTCGGTGGAGGCTTCTTAGCTAAGACCTTAGGCTGCATCCCAGCACTGTAAAAAATGAAAACAACTCATAAAGGGACTGTCTTCTCTGCTCTCATCTAAAGCTCCCTAGGTTAACAGACTCTTTGTCTGCTGCAGAGGAAATGTCATGCTTTAGAACAAGAACTTTGACAGTTGGATGCATCCCACAGCAGTGAATACCAGCTCACGCTCTAAGTTCATGTGCCTTAAAATAAGTGTTCCAATAAACAGGGCTGACCTTTTTATGAAAACCCAGGGCAAAATGTCACCTGATATAGTCCTGTCTGGGTCCGACAGAGTAATTTATTGTGACTTCCCGTGAAAAGCGTTCCTGGAAATGCAACTGTGCTCGAGGCCGCAGTGTGAGGAGGCTAACAGGCTGTTTTGAGATAAGAGCCACACGCTCTGCTGGCAGATTTAATATGATTTTTATCTTGTTTATTGATGCTGTCAGTGCAGATAAAGGTGCTTAGGTGTTCCAACAATAGGGATTAGCTGGGGAGGGTTTTGTTTGTTACTAAGGTGGTGGTGGTCATGGGGATTCTGTTTTACATTTAGAGGACCATATTGGTCCTCTAAATTGGGTAATGAAACAGACAAAGATGGATTAAAATCAGAACTGGGAATTGGCTGTCATTGAATGGTAGCCTCTCTTGGCTCATGTAACTAACTACCTTTCTAGAAATAATGCTAACTGTGAGTTTACATTATGCTGTATGGCTTTTCTTTGAATTCTGCAAAATTGTGTCTATCCAGCCAGAGCTCCAAAACTTGTTGGTCAGCTAGTCTAATCAATATGGACTCCTTGAGAGACCTAATCTTAAAAAAGGTAGTGGGGGAGGCTGGAGAGATGGCTCAGTGATAAAGAGCAAAAGTTTGGTCTCTAGCACCAATAGGGCAGCTCACAAATACCTGTGACTCCAGTTGCAGGGGATCTCATGTCACCTTCTGTTCTCTGTAGCCTCCTGCATACGTGTGGTACACATACATGTACTAAGGTACACACACACACACACACACACCAAATACTAAAAGAATGAAATTGAGAGCAATCAAGGAAGACACCCAACATGGTCTTCACATATACACACATGCACATGCACATATACAAATACAATGCACATTGCACACAAAATTGTTTACTTTGGTGTCCATTTATGGAGATGCCTAAGAATTTTTGTGAATAAATTAGAAGGTGTTCTCGAAGTCTATGGTCTGTGGGAGTGTTGGTCATTGACTCTTTGTGTCCTTGGAGGACCAGCTCCAGCTGTTGATCAAGTGATGGCACTGCAGAACTGCAGGATTGAGGCATATAATAGACAGCCTATTCCAACAGGCTCTGTCCATGGCGAAGACATAATGAGAAACAACACTGTACTTTTCCTTCTCCCAGAGGCTTGTTTCCTCTCTTCTTAACAGAAGATCTCCCCCATCACTTTTTTTTTTTTTTTACAAAAACTAACCTACTAAACGTAGCTTTGCAAAAATTGCTTGTTCAGAACTTTACAAGCTACAAAATGTATTATTGCAATCTGTAGTTATATAATAAACAGGCACAGAACTATGTAACAATTCCCAGTATGAAATAATCATAAAATCCAATATTACTTTTCTCCAGCATAGCCTATATTTTTTAATAAACTGTCACTTCGCCTGCTCTCTGCGAGCCCTGCGCCTCCTGCACAGCCTGAGTTGTGTGCTTTGTCTCGTCTCGCAGCCTAACATCAAGAACTGCATCTTATCTTCCCTAGCGAACTGCCCAGGGATTTACAAATGATAAACAAGTTTGCTTTAAAGTCATCCTGAAC
The DNA here is from genome assembly GCF_947179515.1 of Apodemus sylvaticus. Taxonomy (NCBI): domain Eukaryota; kingdom Metazoa; phylum Chordata; class Mammalia; order Rodentia; family Muridae; genus Apodemus; species Apodemus sylvaticus. Next base: position 67,964,200 of record NC_067472.1, on the reverse strand, counting down.
TTTCCAGAACTATTCAAATGCCAACCACTTCTTGGGAAGACACAGATATACAGCTGCCCCAGTGCAGTGGGTTTCCTGAGTCACTCCCTGTCCTCAAATATGAGAGTGCAAGCTTTTTGAAAGAGGCCTGACGGGTTGGTTGGTGGCTATGGCCTAGGGTGTACCCTGGCCTGGACCACTCCCACCTGGGCTCCCCTCCCTGGTCACTGCAGGGCTGCTCCTGCTGCAGCTCCTTCACACAGCTTGGTCTATCCCCTTGGGCAGCCCCGTCCACCTTTCATTTTCCTGGAAGTGGAAAAGAGGACTTCCGGGCCTTCCTGAGCTACCTGGGGTGAGGATGGGTTTTAGGAGCTCAAGCTCTCTCTGTGCTGAACTATCTTCTTGCCCAGGTCTTGGAGTCCTTGTTTGTTCTCAGATGGGGAGGGGGTGTGCACAGCATCACGGAGTGCTCTGGCTCTGGCTTCTCCACCTGGGGCAGCAGGAGTTTAGGATGGCGCTGGCCTCCATGGGTTTATAGCTGTTTTAAGTCTTCTTTTCTTCTTAAGCCACAGGCTTGCTGTGCCCAGGGGAGGGGGTGTTTTCTCACCAGGAGTTGCCTGCTTCCTGTCAAATGTAGTTTCCGCTAAGTCTTCTGGGCTGTGACTGGCTGCTGATGAAGGGGAAATGGTGATCTTAGTGACACTTAGGGATGTTACTGATGGGGGATTAGCTGGAGGAGATCCTGGGGGAGCCTGTGCTGCCTGCTGCCCTGGGCCCAGAGCGGTCTCCTTCTTCTTCACTGAAGACGTCTGCATTGTTCTCTGAGGGGACAGGCTGCTGCTCCTCTGCTTTACACTTCCATCCATCGTGATCAGGACAGAATCCATAGGGAGAGTAGAGGTCAGGAGCCTTGGACAAGCGATTGTTTGCAGACAGCTTGGATGGTTTCATTCAATAGTGGTGAAGGATGGGCAGCACAGCAGAGCTGGCCCTGATGGTGAAGGTGCAGGTGAGCCGGTCCCACCATTTGTCTGCCCTGTGGTGGCACGGGCAAGGGAAAGATAGATGCTCCCTAACCCCTCTTCCTCTCCATACCTGTAGCAGGTGGGAGAGCTGGCCCCAGGGTCATGAGAGACGGAGAGCTGGCCCTGGCCCTGCTGGCTGCAGCACTTGAGAGACCAGACCAATGACTCATTGCAATAAATATTTGCAAGTAAGGATGTGTGGACAAAAGGGTATACTGCGAGACACACCATGACATTTTACAGCATCCACAGAGATGGGCTTATCATCATCATCATCATCATCACCATCACCATCTTACTTTCTTTTGGGGGTGGTTGCAAGCGTGTAGGGTAGATATGGAGGGATCAGGGAGATGAGTGGTATTGGGGTCATTATGTG